>NW_024703660.1:0-3707 GCF_008729295.1 Plectropomus leopardus | reverse complement strand
ATTGGAATTAAAATTGGTGACCATTTTACATATTACATATTTGCAGTCTGTTGAAGAAATATTGCATCTAAGTTCATTTTCCTTTTTGTTATTTCACAATAATTTGTTAAACTTGAGTATGAGGTTGTATTATGTTGATAGCTTTGCTATATGCTCAGGGCATATTTACATACTTTTCCATCTTTTCTTTTCTTGAGTCTGTTGCTGTGGAGTAAAAACTGCATTAAATAGCTTCATAGACATAAAAAACTGAACTCTATTTAAACGGATGTACCCCGGATGGTAATTTTTCCCTCAGACTGAGCCATGGTTTAGTTGTCGAGGGCACAGTTCTCGCTCGTCGCCGCGTTGCTGTGCTGAGCAGATGTGTTTTCTTCAGCACAAGTAAACTCAAGTGGTGTTGCGTAAACAGCGCCATATGCCTGCGAGTGCTACAGATCTCTTCCTGCGGTGGTGTTTGGCCTTCTGCTCGCTGTCTGTCAGAAGAGGAAGCGGCGGAAAATTGCCCCACTCAAACATTTTTGGGAAGTTCTGGGACAGCACTGCATCCTGGCAGACGGGAGCTTTGTTCAGCTGCTAACATGCCTTTTAGTAAAATACTTTAAGACGAAGACTGTCAAAGTCTTTGGCCGCAGTGGGAAGCTCGAAGTACATCTATGCTTTGTTGTTCTTGTTGATAATAATGTTGTAAGTCAGTGACGCTCAACTTATGGCCCACATGTCAACCCCCCCCCGCAGCAGTGAATACAAGTGATGATAGTGATTTACACAGGGAATTAATTTTGTACTTTAAATATACATAAGGTGCCAAACGCATAAAACGGCATCAAAATGGAGTTTGTTTATTAATAAAAGTGCCAATGGAACGCCGACAGAAGTCCTAGCTAAGACCCTAATGTCCTAAAATCCCTAAAATGTGCTAAATTCCAAAAAAGTGCCAAAAATCCTGGAAATGTCCAAAAATCCAAGAAATGTCCTAAAATCTTTCAAATGTGCTAAAATCCTAGAAAAGTGTTTTAATCTTGGAAGCGTGCTAAAATCCTGGAAATGTCCAAAAATGCTTGAAAATTCCTAAAATCTGAGAAATGTCCTAAATCCTTGAAACCTTTTGAAATCCTATAAATGTCCTAAAATCTTAGAAATGGCCTAAAATTCTGAGAAACATGCTAAAATCTTAAAACGAGCTAAAATCTAAGAAATATCCTAATATCCTGGATTTTGTTTTAAATCCTAGAAAGGTCCTAAAATCCTAAAGTCCTAAATGTTCCAAAATCTTGGAAATGTCCTAGAATGACACATGAATGTATGACTGGCCCCTGGCCTCCTGTCGTTTTGCAGAAGTGGCCCCTAAGCAAAGCAAAGCTGTTATAAATAGTTTTTTGAAGACAGTGTTCTCTCCCAGTTTCTATTATGTTTGCATTAGTCCTAAAATAATTCTTCACTTTGCTGTGATGCTTTAAATTCCATTTCAGAGGTTTTTCCACATCAACAAATGCAACATTTGAGAGTCTGAAAATGGTATAATCCAGCATAAATGATCTGTGATCATACTTTTCTGAAGCCCACAATAGAATAAAGCGTACGTGAAAAATAAAAATAGCCTCATTCGGTTATTTAGCAATATGATCTGAGGGAGGAATCAGCTGCTAAAAGGATTAGGATTGAATTTTCGCTTTGCTTCCCGTACCCAGCACCGTCTCAGTTTCCCTGCCGTTACCGTAAAATCTGCTCATCAGATCCAGCTGCTGCTTGTAAGAAACACTTTTATCGGTCACTTTTCACTCTCGGGTTTAGGAATCAAACTGGATCTGCACAGACGGAGACAGAAGACCTGTTTCACGGTGATCCTTCTCCTCTTTTCTCTGACAGACACGTATCTCAGCAGCGTGGGGAAAAGGAAGGCAGGTTTTGATCCCTTTTCCTTCTCTGGGTTTTTTGATGATCACAGGGTGGTGCGGCGCCGCCGCCGCTCAGCCTGAACTCCCATTGTGAGCTGACATGAATTTGAAGGCTTGGCAGATAGAAAATGGAAGACGTCTTTTGATGCCTTTTTACTGTCATCATCGAAGCAGCGGGGTCGTCCCTGTTGACTTGGGTTGTCCTGAACGACTCAGATAAGCTGCAGAGATGAGAATAAATGCTTTTGTTTTGAAATGCTGGTGAGACAGTGGTGTTTTTGTCCCGCTGTCTCGTCCGTCTGTAGAAGGACGGTGAGTAAGTTTCAAAGCTCACTGGATATTTTGGATAATGTGATGACTCATTTTCCTCTCAGCCAGTCTCAAATTTCTTTGAATTCATTAAACTATAAAACTAGGCCTTAAATTGCTGTTAAAATGGACCCCAGGAAGAGCAGTTGTCACGAGGCGGGTTTCCATTAACCCCTTGAATTGTGCAAATTGAAATTTCAAAATAGAAGCACCAGGAGCTCTGCTTTGATTGTTTTAATTGTAGCAATACCTTATTTAACTTTACTATCGTAGTACTTTGTTTTAACTTTATACAGTATTTTATTTAACTTATTATAATAGTGGTTCATGTAACTTTATTTTATGGCAATAGCCACTTTTTTTGTAACTGTAGTTCATTTAGTAATTTTGCATTTTAGTAGTTTACAATACTTGAGAGGAGATTTCAAAATATCGTGATATATATTGTATATCGCAATATAGCCTAAAATTATCATGATATTATTTTAAAACTGTATCGCCCAGACCTGGACCAAACGACGGCAGCATCAACCCTCTCTAGTGTGTGATTTTTAGAAAGCATGCCAGCGAGAGCAAAAGAGACGTGATGTTTAGCACAACACTCGACGGGTTTCTGTTAACCCTCAGATTTTGGTAATTGACATTGCAAATACAAAACATTCTTTATGGAAACATGTTAATTTAGAAAAAAAGTCCCATTTATCGCAGCAAAGTTTTTACGCTCGCATGAGGTGGTATTTCAGCCACTCAGAAAAGCCAGATTTTGCAAAACTGCAATGAAAACTCTTTTAGTCTTTTCTAGGTCACATGTACTGTGTCTGTGTGCTTGTCAGGAGGAACTGGCTCCCTCATGATGCAGCAGGAGCTACAAGAGCTGTTATTGCATCACATTACTCTGAGAAAGTTTTTAACCCACAATTCCTCTGTGAAATCGTGGACTATCAGCTCCCAGAAATCCCTCATAAGTCTCCGCTCCCCCATATAAGGGCCTCGGCTTTCCATCATGGCTCCATAACACGCCTGCATGGCCTTGGATTGGAAATAATGGCGGCTACTGCGGTGGCTGCAATAGAAGTAAAGCTGCTAATGATTTGAACATCCATCGCCATGGTTACTGGGATGTGAGAAGTCACAGAACATCATTAAATGGAAATGTAGTCGTCTTGCAATCGTGTTTTGCCATTTCAAAAATATCCCTTAAGTTTTGCGCAAATCTGTAATGGAAACCTGCCTGCAGTGAGCTCGTGAGTCGTACCGGTTCCATCGCATGTTTGACATTTCAGAATATGAGCTTTTTGTGGCTGTTGTAACACTGCAGTGTGTCCCAGCTGCGGTGTGTATCGATGTCGCTCGTGTCTTTTGAACGATGAGTTCAGTGACAGAGATTTTCCTGAGAATCCTTCACAGCTTCCACAGCAAACACTTCATTATTACACCGACACCTCTCATCGCCGTGATCTCATCACAGCCAGCGCACGACACTCAGTCTGCGATATGAGA
>NW_024703659.1:0-799 GCF_008729295.1 Plectropomus leopardus | reverse complement strand
TCAGAGTTACTGTTGAAACATATGGTGGATTTTTTCTTTAACTCGCGCTCCGCTTTTACTTAGTTTCTAATACACTCCATTGTTACAAGGTGCACCTGTGGAAAATGCGCTAAGATGCCCAGTAAAGTGTAAAAGAAATACCAAAGGTAAAGTTGCTGATGAAATGTTTCCTCTGTTGTTGACAAACAACTATAAACTGTGTTTCTGCACCGCTGATTCTCATGCAGGAGTGCACTGAACGCCTGCTGAAGTAGACTGATTTGTAAGAATGTGTAAGCTACATTTACAGAGAAAAATCTGGCTTTACAGAGCCCTGGTTTGGAATATTGTCGATTGAGCATAGCAACTCTGTTATTTAGACTGCAGTGGATAACTTGTTACTTGAAAATGTTTGTTGTAAAGACATTATTATCTTTCCCACACTTTGTGGAATTTACCAGTTATCAAAGTTGGCAATGCTATTTTTGGGGAGTCAGTGAGGGTTAATATCTATAACAGAAAGCATTCTGAAATTCATTTTTGAACACTGTAAATTTCTTACAAATTATATTTATATTAAGAGGACATTAATCTCTGGTAGATCAGGGTCATGTTTTTTTCCCAACAGTATAATTATCAATCCTGTTACACAAAATAATGAGAAATTATCTGTATTCATTCTTAACTAAAAGTGTTCATTTCAAAAATAGTTTTTCTTTTTTCCACACTAGGTTGTATGAAGAATGAATCAAGAGCCAAGTCCTCCATCATGCATGACTGACAAAACTGACAAAACATCCACAGCACACACAGAGCAGAC
>NW_024703658.1:0-996 GCF_008729295.1 Plectropomus leopardus | reverse complement strand
ATAGCATGTTGAACAAAATATTCGAAAAAGCGATACTATTGTATAGCGAAAAATTCAAAATATGATGAAAAAACCAAACCAAATTTTGAGTTTTAGTACAGAATGTCCAAAAAGTCCTAAAACATCATTATATAGCATGTAAAAAAAAGACCGAAAATGTTGAAGTATTGTATGGCGAAAAATGTCAAAATATGACATGTCCAAAAAATAGCTGAAAACTACATAAAAATAGCATGTTGAGAAATGTTATAGTGGAAAATGTTGGAAAAAAAGGCCAAAAACATAATAGAACATGTCGAAAAAACTAACAAAAACGACATACTGTAGTTTGTCGAAAAATGATGAAAAAACGATGTTGTCCAAAATCACGAAAAAAGGTCATAGTAGTATGTCATCCAAATTTATGCAAAAAACATGATGTAACAATATGTCGTCCAAAATCTTTAAAATTCACCATACTGTAGTATCTTGGCCAAAATCATGAAAAAAAATGTCATGCTGTAGTATGTCATCCAAAGTCATGGAAAAGCTAAATACTATAGTTTGTTATCCAAAATCATGATAAAACTACACACTAGAGCATGTCATCCAAAATGATGAAAAAAACACCATAGTATAGTGTGTCGTCCAAAATGATAAAAAAAAAACTTCATAGTGTAGTATGTCGTCCAAAATGATGAAAAAACGTTCAATACACAAATGTTGTCCAAAATAATCAAAATATGTCATACTTAAGTACGTTGTCCGAAATGATTATAAGATATCATAGTATATTATGTCACAAATGTCAAAAATGTCACAGTGTAGTAGGTCGATGAAAAAGCGTCATAGTATAGTATATCGTCCAAAATTATGCAAAAAACATCAAAATATAACATTTCATCCAGAACCATGAAAAAAAACATAATTCTTTAGCATGTCGTCCACAATGATGAAAAAAAAGTCATAGTATAGTACGTTGTCCATTTTGAAAAAATATTATACTTTAGTATGTCA
>NW_024703657.1:0-573 GCF_008729295.1 Plectropomus leopardus | reverse complement strand
CAGCTACTAAGGTAGCACTTCACTTTTCCAGATGTTGACACCCCTACCAACCCCTATTGTGAGCCCCTATTGATAAGATATTATAGCTTCAGGGTTCAACAACCAAAAGAGCACAGCTACCAAGGTAGCACTTCACTTTTCCAGATGTTGACACCCGTATCAAGCGCTATTGTAAGTCCCTATTGATAAGATATTTTAGCTTCAGCGTTCAACAACCAAAAGAGCGCAGCTACCAAGGTAGCACTTCACTTTTCCAGATGTTGACACCCGCATCAAGCGCTATTGTAAGCCCTTGTTAATAAGCTATTTTAGCTTCAGCGTTCAACAACCAAAAGAGCGCAGCTACTAAGGCAGCACTTCACTTTTCCAGATGTTGACACCCCTACCAAGCGCTATTGTAAGCCCCTATTGACAAGATATTATAGCTTCAGCGTTCAACAACCAAAAGAGCGCAGCTACCAAGGTAGCACTTCACTTTTCCAGAGTTGACACCCCTACCAAGCCCCTATTATTAAGATAGGGCACGGGGTCTACATGTCTGTGCTCAGGGGCCCAAAATGATAATAACCTATC
>NW_024703656.1:0-800 GCF_008729295.1 Plectropomus leopardus | reverse complement strand
CTACCTGCCAGGAAACGGCTTCTCCATGATCGGCGCCCACACAGACAGCCCCTGCCTCCGGGTGAGAGCCCGCCCACTCCCACCTGTCAATCACAGTCAGAAAACTCCTCTACCAGTTTGTAAAATCCTCTTGGCTGAAGCTCAACAGGCATGAGGGAGAAAACAGTTTGTACTGTTGGTGTTTGAGCTTGTGTTTAGCCTCCTGTTTGCTACATTAGATCAGTGATACTCAACATCCAGCATGAGGGCCAAATCTGGCCCCTGATAGGCTGCCAGGTGGCCCAAAGACCGACTTTAATTTACAATAAAAATAAAGTGATTCACACTGGAAATTGGTTTTGTACATAAGGTGCCAGAGTGAATGAAACAGCATCAAAATCGAGCTAGTTGATCAAAAAAGTGCCAGTGGAGGATCCCCCTCACCCCCCAAACAGAGGTCCTAGCTAAGACACTAATGTCCTAATATCCAAGAAACATCGTAAATCCAAGAAATGTCCGAACATCCGAGAAACATCCGAAAATCAGTGAAATGTCCTAAATTCCCGGAAACGTGGGGCTGCTGTGATTGGCCCCCTGGCCTCCTGTTATTTTTAAAAAGTCGCCCCAAATAAAAGCAAGTTGTGTCTCTGGTTTAGATGTGGAAAAACGGTATAGAATAAAAGGTAATGTCCTCAGATCTGAAAAATGAGAATTTACCTGCACTCAGGAGCTCCGTTTAGGGTTTGAGGCCTTCAGTGAATCAGCTGTGATGTTTATTTAATTATAGGTTGAGATTATCTGTTCGTGTTTCAGGTGAAGAC
>NW_024703655.1:0-745 GCF_008729295.1 Plectropomus leopardus | reverse complement strand
TAGAGAATACAATTTGGTTTTGTTTTTTAACTCTTTAATGGCATGCTTAACTAGTGAAAGAATAAGTGCTATGACTTTTATAATAACTTTTTTAGCCAATACCTGGACTTGTAGGACTTTTTTCATTTTTGTACTGGTTTACAACATAATGTTCTACAATTTAAAAAAAAAAACAAAAAAAAAAAACGTTTTGAGCATATTACACTTTGACTGTTTTATGGTGCACTATCCTATGACGTTGTTTATGACTATTGACTGGCTTTATAATGATGCTCCTGTATTTGGTCTAGTATAGTTTTAGCAAAGTATTATGTGACTTTTTACAGCATCTTTCCTTTAACTCGTTCATTACATGCTATACTTGAACTTTTTTAAATGACTATTTTTTGGCCAGACGTTTAAGGGCTTTTTTCACTTTTTTACTAGTTTACAGCAGTACTTTTAGCATACCCTCCATTAACTTTTTTTTTACGTAATATTCTTCTGCAGTTTTGTGGCATACAATCCTTTTTCATTTTTTTAAAATAAATAACTGCTTAATGCTTTACTAGTGAAAGAATAAATCAAAGCATAGCATGCTATGCTTTGATTTTTTGTGATTTTTATGATGCTTCTATTTTTTCTAGTTTACAGCAAACTGTTCTGTGACATTTTGATAGCATGTTTTGTATTTTTTCTGGGTGTTTTTTCACTTTTACTAGTTTTTGTTTGGAAAAGTATATAATACTTTGACTGTTTTATAGCA
>NW_024703654.1:0-924 GCF_008729295.1 Plectropomus leopardus | reverse complement strand
CAGGGAACACGGAGAAGACAGTGTTTGAGTCCTAACTTTGACATTTCAGGACAGATTTTAAGGACACAGTTTCTCTCCGTGAAGCTGAACATGAACATGGTGTTTTCTAAATAAGTTATTGTATGAAAAATTGGTAAAAAATAATAAGTTTAAATGAAGTTTAGGACCAAAAAAGGCGTTTAACCCGATGGTCAACGAGAATAATGAATACTGTTTTTGATCTTTAGGGGTTAAATTTTGGTTTGTTAAAGTCGCTCTGATAAAGAATTATCACAAGCAGAAATAAGTACCAGCACAAATGTATATAAATGTTAAAATAAAAATGCAATAAGAGTAAACAGTTAGTACAAAAATGTAAATAATTCATTCATATATAATAAGTTGAGTATGTACATTTGTAAAATTATAGATGAAAAGAAATACAGTAATAGACAATAAGCACTAGTATGATATTATTTAAATTATTTTAAAATGTATTACTATTTTATGAATGGATTCATGTTTGTGTGTGTGCTGAAAACATAATTTTTTGTGTAAAGAAATACAGTAATACACAGTAAGCACTAGTATCCGATTATTTACAAATGTATGAAGATTTTATTAATGGATTCATGTTGTTTTTGTGTGTGTATTTTTGTGCTGTAAATTTATTGATCATATGTAAAAAATATATAATTTTACAGAATAATTCTATTTTTTCATAGATTTTTTTCAGGCCTTGTTTTTTTTTTTTTTAACACTTTCCTGTGAGGTGTGTGTTGTTCTTGTGACACTATTCTATTCATTTGTTATAATAATTAATAATTACTTCAAACTTTAAATTATTTTTTATTTTTAAGCAGTCAGTTCTTTCTCTGTGGTCTTTCATATTGTTGTATGTGTAATTTCAGGCTGACACCTGCTGGTGAGTCAGTGGAACTGCAC
>NW_024703653.1:0-723 GCF_008729295.1 Plectropomus leopardus | reverse complement strand
GTCATTATATCATTTATTTTACATATAGCATGTGCATTTTTTCTTGGGGCTGCTAAACCCAACACACTGCTCTTTTTACACACATAGTGGTTTGGGCAGCTCATTAGTCTTTCTCTCACATTTATTCTGAATAACAGTATCAAACTTTGTTAATGAATATATTTTCAGAGTCAGAATAAGTGAATGTGTTGTGTACGCTGTAATTTCTGTACACCGGCTCTTCCTGTACAGTCAAGATGGTGATTATAATGATGACAATTAAGGCAGTGATGGGAGCCAGCACTGTGGCCCAGATGTTGAGGCAGCGGGCAGTGGAGCCGTAGTGTCGGGCACCCTCCAGATCTCCAGCCACCTTCAGGTCTCTGGCCTGGAGGAACCGAAGCACACTGATTATAGAGGGGATTTATCGACCTCGGGGGAATTTAAATTGCCACTGTTTAGGCCTAATCCCATCATCTCCTGCAAAAGATTTAGATTCTTGTTTGTTGTATTTTTATGCTGCAAATGAGATTGGCTTCTACCTTTTCTGCCCCTTCTCCCATTTTCTGTATATAGATTTATTTAATTTTTGTTCACTGATTTTTCATCTTCAGCACTACCAGGTAAAGTTTGTAAGACATTTAAAGTGTCTGTTGGCTCCTTCTCCTTTCTCGTGTTTTCTTTTTCTCATAACTTCTTTGTACTTTATTGTTTCAGTTGTCAAATTGCAATTTCCAGCCTTAT
>NW_024703652.1:0-887 GCF_008729295.1 Plectropomus leopardus | reverse complement strand
TTCTTGCTATTTGCAATCATTTTCAGCAAGTAGTTTGGGTGAGTCTTCCCGTGTTTTTCAGAGAAATGCTCAGGATTTAAAGGTTCGAGCAGCAGCACGAGAAAAGACAAGCTTCCCTTTTTCATTTGTTTAGTTCAGAGCCGTGTTTTGCTGAGACCTTGAGCGAGCTTATCTTATTTCAACATTTTTACACGTAAATGCAGCAACGTGAACTCAGACAGTCTGAATCCGAGTTCAACAGCACACCGAGCACACACACTCTGGACCGGCGCGGGGTCAGTCGGGGTCAGTCGGGGACTTTGGGGTCAGTCGGGGACTTTGGGGCCGTTATAAACCGACCTGCTTCGCTCCTCTCACCGTTTGGTCCTGACAGATCTCAGAGCAGACGCTGTGTTTGGTTTGTGTGTCGGAGCAGGATGAGCGCTGTGAAGCGAGCCACGCTGCTGCTGCTGCTGCTGGCGGCCATCGGCGCTAACGCGGCGCCGGACCACGATGACTGTCACGGGCTGAACACGCCGCTGAACAGGAATGACCTGCACAAGGTGAGACCAGACAGTTTCATGAGAGAAAAATCACACTCATTTTAGCAGATTTGTATTGTCTGTTTTTAAAGTGATTTAACCCTTTGAAACCTGGAGCGGCATCACTTTCCTCGTGCTGCTTTCAGACGCCTTTCACAGGTATTTAAACCATTGCACTCTGGGAAAATTGGTGCAAAATTGGTGCAATTTCTTGCAACTTGGTAGGAAATGTTCCACAAATTGCGAGAAATTAGTTAATTCAAAAACTATTTAAAATGTCTGGGGAAAAAAACACCTATGGAAAAAAAGTTCTGTAACAAAATGATTTGTTCAGCATTTTCCAGGTCATTTTCTTGTTTTTTCTAT
>NW_024703651.1:0-986 GCF_008729295.1 Plectropomus leopardus | reverse complement strand
AATAAATCAACAAATAAAAATACATGGTCTGTCCATCAGTTAGTTAGCAGTCAGTGCTAACAGAAAAATCAAAACAAAAACAAAAGCAAAAAATAAAAATAAAGTAATAATAATAAATACCACAACTTTATATTGTCTGATTATTTTATTTCTATTATTGATAATTCTTTTTAGTTATTTATATTGCTTTTATTTTTTGTTGCTTTGTATGATTTTATTTGTATTTTAACTGTTGTTTGTTTGTTTGTTGATAGTTTTAAATGTCTTTCTTCATGCTCGGCGTCATTGAAAATGTCTTAAATAATAGGTTTGAATTAATTAATTGATTTTCTCCTCATACATTTTCTTGAATTGACACCACATGCTGAAATACACATTTACTTTAAAGTACTTTGTGAATACTGATGTTTAAAATTAAATTTCCCTCTATAATCCTCGTCTTCTGAACTAAAACAAACTATTAATGTATAGTTTCTGGAAATACTCGGCTTTTTGCCCTGAACGTAACTAACGAGGTCTGTAATTCAGCTTGATCTTTAAGGTTCATTCATCCTGACTTCTAACTGTTTATCTCCATTTGTAGATAAATCATCGACGATCGTGACGATCATCAAGCTGACCTTGATGGTTGTGATGCCGATTTCTCTGTTTCTTTTTTCTCTGTGGATGAGGTGAAAACTTTGAGAATTACTCGTCACCAGGGATGTAACGATTCACTCAACTCACGCTTCGATACGATTCACGATACTGAGCTCACAATACAATTTTCTGATGATTTTCTTCAATAAAAATGAGATTACAGAAAAATTATGACTGAAAAATATTCAGTGAATTATTTCAAACACAAATTATACAAAAAACTGCATTTTCTATATCAAATTAAAGAATCCCTTTTTATTTTCTGAGGTACGGTATAAATGCAAAACACAAACTATGCAACGAATGCATTTTTGGACATTCACAATGTCCCCTGCTGTTAAAAAAAA
>NW_024703649.1:0-3175 GCF_008729295.1 Plectropomus leopardus | reverse complement strand
GTATGAATTTGGAAATGTTCTGTGGAGAATTTGCGTGTGAACGTCTGACAACATTTTCACTTCGGATGTAAATCAGGCTGCTGGACTGTACCCGACTCTGTGTTGAAGGACACCGGCTCACTGGGAGGACCTTCACCCAGCTCGTTCTTTGGCTTCACCTTAAACTCGTAGCTGTCAAAAAAAAAAAAAAACATAAAAGAGAGAAAGGTTTTGTGATAACTGGCTGAACAGTTACTGAGTTAGGTACATCTCTGTGAAACCACGCCCCCTCTAAAGCTTATTTGTCAGTATTTTTAAAATGCAGAAATTCATCAGTGAGCTTTTTTTAAGTTATGATCAGGTTAATAATGATCCACAGAAAATGTGTTACAGATGGATCCTAAATCAAAATGAGGAAAGTACCTGAAGGTCTTTCTGTCGAGCATACTGAGCTGTTTTTAGCTGAGGATGGCCTTAACTTCGTTTTGGGCCTTAATTATAGCGCCCCCATCAGGCCGACTGACGTCACATTTGTTGAGCGGCATTTTCACGCAAGTTTCAAACACGTGATATGTTAAATCGTTTCAAACGATTTAACATATCACGAGAATTTGTGAAAACGTTTCTAAAAATTCACACAAACCCAAAAAACAGAAATGATACAAAAGCAAATGAAGATGAAAATCACGCAGTAAAGTTATGATTAACCCTTTAAAACATGGCTCAAAGGGTTATTTACAATAATAATGAATTACTATAAAACATCAATGTTCTTTTGTTGCATTCGGACTTTTGAAAACCAAGCAAAGTGGTTTGCTTTATTTTGAAAACATACAAAAAAGGCAATGAGCAAATTTCAAGAAATGAGTCAAAGAAAAATCCCCTGAAAAATAAAGGAGAGAGACTATTATTAGAAATTATAAAAGAAACTAAAAGCTTGAAAAAATGCAGAAATCTGTATGAATCTTAGTATAGAACAAAGCAGGATGTTTTCTTGTTTGTTTTCGTATTGGACTTTGGACTTTATTGTTGCAGATTTTCATTTTTTTCAGATTTTTATTTTCTTTCCATTGTGTTTTTTTTGGTTCATTTCTTGGAAAGTTACTCATTTCCTGCTTTTTGCGTTTGAGTTTCAAAGGGTAAAAATACAATCTTATTAAAAAAAACAAATGAAAGCAGAAGACGAATTTGATCATTTTCACAGCTTCCCGTCAGCAGCAGGTTCAGTGTCGAACTGACGCAGCGGACTTTTGTTCCTGAAGACGTCACATACTGACAAACGTCTCGTCTCACCCGATTAAAGACAAACAGTCTGCGGCTCCTGCGTCTCCAGCCAGACCTCCTTCACACCAAATACTCCTCGGGTGTCCAGCCTCATTAAAACTTCAGGGAGCGAAACTGTTATTCTGCTCTGTGGGACGTCTGGCCCTGTTTGGACAGCTGAACGCCCCAAACAGCCGAGTGCAGAAACATCTGCAGAGCTGCAGCAGGTTTCCGGACCGTGGATGAGACCAGGACTCAGAAAGCTGCTTTTATGGACTTTCTAAATCTTATTTTTGTGGGTTATTTTAAATAAAAGAAACACGATGTGGAGCTAAAACCCTCAAAATCCACAAAACCAACAGATCTGTCTCAGAAAGACCCAGTCAGACCAGGGGCCGAAAGAAAGTCCAAAAACAAGTCAGGACCACATTAACAGCCAAAATGCTCAGAAC
Organism: Plectropomus leopardus; assembly: GCF_008729295.1. Taxonomy (NCBI): domain Eukaryota; kingdom Metazoa; phylum Chordata; class Actinopteri; order Perciformes; family Serranidae; genus Plectropomus; species Plectropomus leopardus. The sequence goes on along the minus strand of NW_024703649.1, from coordinate 1,481 downwards.
CAGGTCTTTATGTGGGACAGACTCCCATTAAAACCAGGTCTTTATGTGGGACAGACTACCATCAGAACCAGGTCTTTATGTGGGACAGACTCCAATCAGAACCAGGTCTTTATGTTACAGATTTTGTCTTTTGAACAGATATGTTTTGGTTACACTAGTTTGGCTCTGGTTTTGGTCTTGCCTTGGACTTTACCCTCTTGAGACTTGATCCTGACTTTGGGGGACCTGGTCTTGGACTTGTTGACTGAAGTTTTGGACAGAGTCTACATAAGTCGTACCTGCTCTCAGGCTTTAGGTTCTCCACGGCGGTGTGAGTCTGGTTGGTGGTCAGGACGGAGACCTGCTCACCGTCGGGTCCCTTAGCAGTGGAGATGACCTCGTACTCTGAGGACAAGAGGACAAAGTCAACGGAACCATCAGATAGTCCAGAGAGGACGGATAGAAGACACTTCAGTCTACATGTTGACGTCATGTCTTTGTACCGGTTGTGTCGTTGTCAGTTTTCTCCCAGTCCAGGATGACGAAGGACGGGCATCCCTCCACAGTCACCACGGTGAGGTTGGACGGAGGAGACCTAGGCGGAGCCGTCACGTTCGTCTCTCCCGGTTCGTCTCCGGGGAAGTAGTTGAGGGAAGACGTGATGGAGCAAGGCTCATCTGGTTTCTTCCCCGTCTGGTAGACGACGTGAGGCGCTGTGGGACGAAGAGGAGAGGGATCAGTCTGGGTTCAGTCTCTGAATAAATTTTGGGCATCTTCTTGACAGTTTTGATTTCGTTTGAGTTCGTCAATGATCGGGCTGCAACTTACAGTTATTTTAACAATCGAATTATCTGCAGAATATTTTCACGATCAATCTGTGGTCTTTAAAATATCAAACTAGAATAATGTATGCCTCAGTGAACCCGTGAGGTCGAAGAACAGGTCGGTGGGCGTTTGTGCCAAATTTAAAGAAAGTCCCTCAGGGCGTTCTTGAGATATCATGTGGACGACCATGACACGGATGGAAGGTGACGGTGAAACGCCGGACATTTCTTTCTCTTGAACGTACCTACGTAACGCTTCTTCCCCAAGGCGTCGACGTCAGAGGCCGGCTGAGATTTAAACAGGTCCGAGTCCTCCCAGGTCTCCTGTCGAGTCACTAAAGAAGGACATTTTACAAGATTAGATGGCACCTTTCTGCCAACACAAAGCTTTAAAGGGAAAACTCAACAGGTTTCAGATAGAAAGTCAAAGATCTTTAACCCTTTGAAACCCGGAGACTTCACTTCTCTGGCGCTGTGTTAATGCCTCTCACAAGGATCCAAACTTCTGACACCAGAACAAAATGGTTTAATTCTCTTCATGAGCACCGGGAAGCAAAGGACAATGAGCGAATTACAGGACAAAAGATGAAAAGAAAATAACCTGAAAATTAAAGAATATATATATTTAAGTTTTCTTCAGGTCATTCTCTTGTTTGTTCGTTGTTGGGTTTTTTTGTT
>NW_024703648.1:0-943 GCF_008729295.1 Plectropomus leopardus | reverse complement strand
GCACAGAACATTGAAATACAACAACAGGGGGAAAGGAAACACATTTAAAACCTTATGAAAGAAGCATGTAAAAGGTGATTAAAAACAGCAAGTGGGAAACAACAGATAAAACCCAAAAATATAAAAACACATATATTGAAATGGCATGAAGGAGGGCACATAACAAATTCCTTTAAAGGAAAATAATCAGGTAATGTTTTGTGTAATAATAGTTTAGTGAAAATTGTTGTTAAGATTTTCATTAGACCACGAATGGAAACAGGAAACCTGGATAATGCGGCACTAGGAATGCACTTCTTTTTTTCCCCTCATTATCCAATATGCCGATATATATAATCTAAATAACTAATTTGGCCGAAAACCGATATCAGTGTATCTACTTGTATCCCCCACTTAATTTTAGTAATCATCAGGGCTCTCTGAAGTTCTTGTCTTAGTTTTGAAATACGCTCACATGTTTCCTCACGTTTGTATTTGTGATATTTCTAATGATTTATTGTTTTGCCTGAGGTCAGAGCGGCAGGATGTAGCGTTGTTGTAGTGCTGTTTCCCTCTGTGCAGCACCCACCCTGCTGGCATGTCACTGTCTATATTGGCGATTAAGCACAACACTCTATGATGTTAAAACCAGAAAGCTGCTTTATGTTTTTTTTTCTAGTTTCTTTGCGATAATTCTCACTTAATCTGGTATACATGACTAAAATCCCTGCTGTAATCCGTCCTGCGGGGCCCGGGGATACTACAGCCAGGTTTCACAGCACTGTCCTGTCCCTCAGAAAAGTCCATTTAGTTTACTTTCTGACCATCTGGCTCAGTTTTTTCTCCTTTTGTCCTAGCAGCACTTCAGCTTTTTGTTTAGACTATAACTTTGAATTCATCTCCATCGTGGGATGAGCGTATTCTGACCGTTTTGTGATCCTCATTAGATTTCCAGTTTTTGTTT
>NW_024703647.1:0-829 GCF_008729295.1 Plectropomus leopardus | reverse complement strand
TTGAAGATGTTTAGTGCACAAAATGTTGATGTTAATCTGCCAATGTTCGCATTATGAAGAATATGTGGACTGTGCGAAATTAATAATAGATCGCAATTTTATTACATTAATTTAGACCTTAAATAAGTACAAATTATTGGAATTCCAGACATAAAAAATGCATAAAGTTAATTTAAATTCGAGTAGAGATCCCAAAATGTCCAAAATGAAAACATCGGGCTGAATGGAAGAGAAATGTGCACTAAACATCTTCAAAATATTATGGTAAAAGCTTATAATTTTATTTTATTTCACTCGGTTTAAACTTTAAAAAATTTGAACAGAGAGCTGAAACACGATGATACGCAACCTATATTTCACTTTATTTATACTGTAGGTAATAAAATGATGAGGTGTGGAGAGAAAAGGCGTCGTCACCTTTTACAGTGTCCTCAGGCGGGATTTTATCCGCAGAGACGATCTGATCCTGAATCTGTTTGGTGTCGTTTTGTTTGATCAGTAACAGCTTTAAGAAGACGCAGCCTCTCGTCCTGCTGTCCAAGATCGACGACAAGCTGGAGCAGTACGCCCACGCTGTGGAGGTCAGCTCACACACACACACACACACACACACACACACACACACACACACACAGACTGAAGGTGTGTTTAAAATGACACGTTACATGATTTAGTGCCAGAATCTAAAGTTGGTGAAGGAGAAAAGATAAATGTATCCTAAAGAGATAAACAAAATTAGTAACAAAATCAGTGTGTGCTGCTATATATTTCATGCACATGTACTAAATACACTGTAAACATATGACTAGTTTTAATTTATGTTTATTTC
>NW_024703646.1:0-993 GCF_008729295.1 Plectropomus leopardus | reverse complement strand
GTCCTGCATTCACACATTAGACTGTAATTTATTTTTTTTATTTTTTTCTAGTATTTTGTTTGTATTGCGAAGAATGTTTGATATCAAAGTGATGATCAACAGTCTGTGGAAACAGTTTTTATCTTTCAACTTTTGAGCATGTACAGTAAGATTATAATAATTTCCCCTTCTACTGCAAAACATTGGCACTCAATGCTAATCCACAGACAAACGGTAAAAGTTTTGTGCAGACTTTTGATAACTTTTTTAAGTATCCTTGCCGCCGTGTACTGCCAACAGCCGTTTAAAGCGACGCTGCTGGTTCGAGAGCAAATGTCTTAGGAAAAAACCAAACCAACACTAACTTCACTGCGGTAATCATTTTTAAATATCCTACATGCAAAGTAGCTTTTTTGTTGTTGTTTTTATCACAGCCTGAAATATGTCAGTAATTTGCAGCAACATTTATTGTGACAGTACACCTAGTGGAAATAGCATGTATTTTCTCCATGTGTAAAATATGGTTAAAAAGACGTCATTTGGTGGAAAATAGTATTAAAGACAAATTTAAGGCAAAAGCTCAGAATGGCAGTCAGAAATAATACATTTCAATGTTTTTATGCTTTAATGGCAGTGGGATCAAAAATTGCAATTTGAATGGGTTTCAATTGTTTGTTTAGCGCATTACGTCATGAATTTTACCATTTTGTTTACACGGTGTATTTTAGACATATTGTTAGAAGCGGAGCTGGAAATACCAAGATTATACAAACGTACACAATCTTCCCAAAATATAACCAAAATGCATGAACACAGCCAAAATTATCAAAAAAATGAAGAATGAAAAGCGCATTACATGCACCAAGCAGTCCCTAAGGGGTTAACACAATATCCGAGCAGACACGGCGGTGTGAAACACAAACACCAACAAACAACGCCATTTTTGAAACAGCAGATAGCCAGCATCTATAACAAGCCTTTACCGAAACAAATAATTAATATGAAACAACTTAC
>NW_024703645.1:0-854 GCF_008729295.1 Plectropomus leopardus | reverse complement strand
CATTGGGAAGCCTTGTACATGGTTTAATAAAAATAAGAAACAGGGAAAGGCTTGCAGAAGACAGGAAGCTGACACTCAGGATGAGGGTGCTGTCTTAGCACAGGAGTCTCCACGCTCCACTGAATCCTGTGAAGCTCTTTTGCTAAAAGAGGGAGGGAGAAAAGGACAGGAGAGAAGGTTAGACATATTTTTATAGGCCCAGGTAGGAAACCACTTTGGGAGATGAGGCGTGTTTGTTCCCCAACTTCAGTTATGAGACTTTGTTAGTTGTGTTATCATAGTAAATTACCTGCTTGGAAATTAGCTTTTGCTGTGCTAACCTTAGCATTTGTCTATAGTAGTTTCAAATGAAAGGCCTACAAATACTGATCCTTTTTTAATAATTTATCAGATTGTGAAACTCTGTCAGCTTGCCCGTCCCTGTGTCCAAGCTTTTTCCTTTGTTTAAAAAGGTCTAGGCCACTTCATGGTTCTATGTCATCACACTACTGTTAATATAAGAGAGTGATTCTAAAACAAAGTTTAAACCACTGCATGTGAATGCATGAATTAGTCAGATCTGTGCTCCAGAGGAGAGCCTTCATCAGGCTGTGTAATATTACCCTCTACTGGATTTATACGTTAATGAACTGCATTAAAATAGAGCCTTTTGTGTTTTTATAACCCGCTTCAAAATAGTTCCTCCAGCACCCAGTGCTCCTATTGTGAGTTACCAATATACAGTAACAGGATTACATACATAACAACATAATAAAAAAATATATTACAGTAGTGTAACAATTTCAGTATTTAGAATAATTCCCCATTAAGCCTAGTATGTTTCATTTTTCTAAATGACTTACCCTGTGATCTCA
>NW_024703644.1:0-587 GCF_008729295.1 Plectropomus leopardus | reverse complement strand
GAAGATGAAATGTTTAGGTGTTGCTCTTCAGTTCACACAAAGAGAAGGTGGAACATGAATTTCTGTCTAACACTTTGGATTGTTGATGAAAACAAACTTTTTTGTTGTTGACTAAATAACATCACCATTAAGTTTTGATTCAGTCACTAATGCAGTTGTGATTCTGGTAATATATTATTGTAAATGCAGATATCATGGATAAGAAACTGACTTTTAAAAGATTTATTTCAACTGTTGTTTGATCACAGGCTTTTAAAATCAACTTGTGAGCTCAATTTATTCTATCACTTGAAGGCAGTTACAGAGACTGATATCAGTTTTGCAGTGTCAGAGTATTTAAAAATGTGAAGTCTCTTTGCCTTACTGAGCTGCTGTTGAGACCATTTGTGGTCTGAGGGCTCCTCCTCTGTCAGTTTCATGTAACAAGTGTTCAGGCACTGAGAGGTTTTTGTTCAGGTCTACTGATGGTTTGAGTCACTGTGACTCTCTGGCACAGTAATACACAGCAGAGTCTTCAGGCTGCAGATTCTGTCCAGTTAGAGTCACTGTCTTGCTGGAAGAGTCTAAGCTGACACTGAACTTGTTTC
>NW_024703643.1:0-435 GCF_008729295.1 Plectropomus leopardus | reverse complement strand
CATGTTGGTGGTGCCCGGTATGTCACCAAGCTGGACCTGTTAAAAGGTCACTGGTGCCACTGACTCCTCGAGCGAGGGAGATCTCCGCTTTTGTGAACCCCGATGTTTTCCTACTGTATACGGTGATGCAATTCGGCATGCGTAACGCACAAGCGACGTTTCAGCACCTTGTGAACACTGTTCTGTCGGGTCTTTCAGGCTGTGATGCTCATTTGGATGACGTTGTCGTATATTCTGGGTTTTGGGATGAACACATTCAGCAGCTGGTGTCTGTGTTCGAGCGTCTGCGCGACGCCAACCTCACTCTGAAACTGGCGAAATGTGAATTCAGTCAGGCTACTGTGACGTCCCTTGGTAAGGTAGTGGGTCGGGGCCAGGTTAAGCTGGTGCACTCGAAGATTGAGGCCATCCTGTCCTTCCCCGCTCTGGATTCAA
>NW_024703642.1:0-615 GCF_008729295.1 Plectropomus leopardus | reverse complement strand
TTTTTTCTGGCAAAAGTAGCAATGTTGGGGCGCCTGGTGGCTCAGTGGATAGAGCGGTGCCCCATGTGCAGAGGCTGTGATCTTGCCGCAGCGGCCGCAGGCAATAAAAGCCCAAAAAAAAAAGCTTTAAAAAAATTTTTTTAGCAATTTTGGGAAGATTACTCTTCAAATGTAATAGGTTACAGATTATTACACTTTTAAACATGTAAGGAGTAAGGTTACTGTTTTAATTTATTTTCAGGTGAATCCAATTTACTGCATTTAATCACTTATTGATTATATTTCTAACAAATTTGGTAATGAAGATGACAAATGTGCAGGAATTATGCCAACAAACAGCATTTTTGCAGAAAATATACAATATACAACAAATTGAATGTTTTATTCCACATGTAAACTTTTTCAACCGAAAACAACATATTTGGATGTAAACCCCATGCGACCACAAACATTTTGAAACTGTAATGTAGCTGTGAATTTATATCAGAAACTGTAACTGATTACAATTGTATTTATTTTGTAATTTAATGACATTCAACAAAGTTACTCCCCAACACTGACAGCAAAATGTGGTGTTTGTTGAAAGATTTTCAGAATTATTTTCCAGAAGGAACT
>NW_024703641.1:0-934 GCF_008729295.1 Plectropomus leopardus | reverse complement strand
GTTATTGGAGTAGTTGTTGGTTTTGATGTTGTGGAGCAAATGTAATCTCCATATATTATTGTTGAGTTTTCCTTGCATATTGCATAGTAGCACTTTCCCATATTGTCAGACACATTGTAAATAACTTCATTTTCATCGTACAGAGTGCCGTTGTAAAGGCAGCCACACGTCTCCACACACAACCCGGTCTCCTCATTAAATATGGGTTTATCTTCAGGGCATTTAGGGTAACAGCCTGTACAAATCAAAGCATAAAATACAATACATTACTTTTTGGCAGCAAAAGCTTTTATTTTCTTTTTGTCTTTTTTTTGTTTTTAAATCTTGGATACTGAAGCTAGCCAAGTGGTCTTTCAGTTATGTTGCCAGGTACAGTATAGTATGACAAATTGGATCAGTGCAACATTTAAAATTTTAAGCAGTACATTTGTAAGAAGTAAGGTGAAACATTGGGTATGTTTAGATGTACACTAAAATTCCCTTTTTGTTCCGAATATGACAGCAGTCTGCATTTGATGCAAGTCATGTAACAACATATCCTGTTTGAATTTTCAAGTTCTGCCTTTTACCTATTTTAGCATTTCCTGATGAAGGCATGTGGGATATACCATTATCATTTGGGGTTTAATAGCATTGTTTAAGCATTTATACAGCACATTAAGAATATTTGTCTCTGCTGGGGTTTTTATGACAGTTTGCGACACACACCCTCTTGCCTGTTTATGCTCAGCTCTGTGCGTTGTCATGGAGACATTGTACACAAACCAACTCACCAACACTTGAGACAATAGCCCTTTTTCCACTACTTGTTCAATGCAGGTATACTGCGTGGTTATGTTGTCTCCCTGCTCCGTTTGTAAGGTATGTTCGCGGAAATGGGGGGGCAGAGTTGTCTCGCCTTTAATCTGCCACGGGAGGTAGCAACAGCACCAAA
>NW_024703640.1:0-790 GCF_008729295.1 Plectropomus leopardus | reverse complement strand
TTTTCACAGCGAGGCTCCACAGTTCACTTATCTCCAAACAAAAACAGATACCGAGCAGATCCCAAAGTTAAATCTCAAATGAACAGCCGTATAATCCACTCATTAGAAGCAAATATCTTGCTGATCGAAATGTCTCATCTTCTTTTTTCCAAAAATATTCCACAACCAAAATCGTCTGTCCTTCCCCGTCGTGTTCTCTCTGTACTGTGTCGATGTTACATGGGAGGTTCTGCCACAACCCTGCTCTTCTTCATCGACACTCTGGTCAACAGCGGCCCTAAGAGTCCATATTATAAAACTGCAGAACACCGACTGAAATTAAACTCAGGAGATCTCAGTGTAAATCATCTTGAAGTTTAGTTATATTATACGAAGACGTGAGCAATATCTTGGAATTTACAAATGACAACAGAAAGACAACAACTGAAATGCATCATGTTCACTGTTTAGGTCATTATAATGACATATTTAAAGATAACAGATATACATTTAGGGACGCCGTGTTAGGTCTTTCGGGTGTATGAGGAGTCAGAGTGGATGAAAAATGAAATAGAAAGACTGGTAAGGGGAAAATATCTTTTAAAATAAAGAGCTGTCTGTGTAATGATGCTCTCTGAAAAAACGATAAAACACAAGAATAGACATTTAAACTGTTCAGACAAAAGCTGGCAGACAAGTTAAACATGCTGCTGAAGTGTGTCGCTGTCCGCAGTTCTGAAGTCAACCAACTGAATGAGACCCACAACTGTCCACTTTAAAAGCTGTTGCTGGTATCACGTGATGACACATC
>NW_024703639.1:0-689 GCF_008729295.1 Plectropomus leopardus | reverse complement strand
AAAAACATCGTATAGTATGGCGAAAAATGTCAAATTTTGACATGTCCCAATGTTACAACTGAGGTCGTCGTGTATGTTATTTGTTGTATTTCTTTTTAGATTGGCTGTGTTGGATATGTGCGTGCTGCTCCTTGCGTGCTTGTATGTATATGTTAATTAAGGTGTGTCATTGCTCAGGAGCTGATATCTGGTTGGTGGATCGAATTCCTGCTTCGACAGGTGACAGACGGTGACGGAGGTCCATCCCTGTTTAAAGAGCTCGATGACGTTGCCACAGCGCAGGGGGAACTCCATCTCTGACCTCTCCCAACCTGTCGCACCACGCTTTTCTTTGTTTGAGAGTTTGTGTTAAAATGGATTTATTATGGGTTACCTATGGGCAAACTTCAGTTTAGTTATCTTCCGTTTGTTCTGGTTCTGTTAAGTTAAATCATATGTTGTAAATAAATCACTTCCTTTGTTAAATCTTGACAAACATGTCTTTGTGCCTACTTGGGACTTGAGGGAAATGGGTTTATCATTATGTGTCCTGGCTACCCTTTGAAGGGGCATGACACCAAAAAATGGCTGAAGACCACTTATTATACCTCATAGAGTCGCACCATAACATACAAATTTGAAAAAAAGACCAAACATATCATTATTTAGCATGTCGACAAAATGGCCAAAAACTGCATTGTATAGTGTGG
>NW_024703638.1:0-2499 GCF_008729295.1 Plectropomus leopardus | reverse complement strand
TAAGAAATCAAGCCAATTTGCTGGGGTTTCAAAGTGTCTTATCCACCCTGAATATCTTTTCTCTCACATCTGTGCCAACATATTCCATAAATCATGAGTGTGGATGATTGGAGAGCTTATTCCTCCTCTTCTGGCCAAAGTGAAATGTTTTTACACGAGGAGACGCTGTAATCTGTGGAGGATCTGGCAGTAAATCTTGCAGAGGTCCCACCAGCCCACAACAATAAGTTAGAGAGCCTATAGCAGAGCGAGAACGCCCGGGGCTCAGCTCCGGCTCGGATCGCTCCGTCCTGACCCGCGATTCACGGAGGACCTGCTGCTACAGTGATGGCTGTATTACCTGCAAGACTCCACCTGTGACATCTGAGTCTTAGAAGATAATGACAGTGACTGAAATAAAGTCGCTGGTAATAAAAAAAAAAAAAGTACCTCTTCCTATAGGTTATAACTTCTTTAATGTTTGATGAAGCCTTCACTGAACACTTATAGATCTATAACAAACCAACACCTTGGGGGTCGTTTACACGGCAACAGTTCTTCCATGAAATGTTCAACTTTTGTTGTGGTTTGGCCTTTCGTTTATATGACAACGGCGTTTTGGGGGCCTGAAAATGCAAACTTTTTAAACTATGTTCCCGGATTTAATCTTTTGAAAATGCCGCCCCCTCTGTCGCTGTAAAACTGGCAACATGGGATTCTGTGAGTACGGTAACATCATGGTCATGCACATGCGTGTGGTGTTCTTCTATGGCGTGTCATTACAAAGTTACACCACCAACTACTGGCCTGGCATGCAAACTACAGCGTTTTAGGTTGTTTCTGTGGATCCGTGGACGCAAGGATCATTTTCGCAATGTTACACCGATGTGGATTTTTAGTTGGGCCGTTCTCATCTAAAAACGTGGCCTTAAAAACATCCTCTGGGCTGCCGTAACCAAACATTCTCATCCCAAGTCTTCAGATGTTGCCATTTTGTCATGGACTTCTGCATCTACATATTACGCCACTGGCCTTCTGCGTCCGCTGCTGACGTCCCGAAATGCCACAACCAAAGCCAGGACGTCAAAAAAAAAAAGTGCACAGATAAGCTCCAAAGGGACAGATGAGAAGGTTTAGGAAGAGACATCATGGTTGGGCTCTACATTCAAGGGGTAAGCAAACGGCGGGGTTGAAAGTCTGGGTTTTGTTGGACTCATCCCCCGCCTCACCTGCACATCCATAAAGATCTTCGTGTCTTTCAGTCCGTTCTCGTTCCAAAGTCGTCAAATACCGCCACTTTTGCTGTGCTTTTGGCGTAAGATACTAAAACCAAAAGTCACCTTTAGTGTCCACATGATATGCAGCTGGATGGCGTCAGCTGAAAACACAGCCGGACAGGACCGGTTACATTGTTACTGTACGCCAACGGATGGCTGGATAGCACCAGATGCATCCACCAGATATGCACACGGGCGGCATCACTTGAAAATACAGCTCGACGTAAGTGGTAGTGTGCGTATGAAACACAGAAGGACAGCATCGAAACATTGCCAGTAACGACATAATATAAGGAGCAAAAGTGTGCTTCTAGGGTGGGCGGGTCAAACAAACAACAGATTTTCATGCAGGAGTCTGGTGTTCGCTTCCCGTCTCAATGTGATGGGGATTTTTTTCTCCACCATTTGGCTCTTATGCCTAATCCTAAACATCCGTGCCAGCATGTGCATTTGCTGACAGTCTGCGTTGGTATCTATGTGTGCACCTTGCCTAAACATAACCACGTGCAGCATCATCCCACCATGTGCTTGTGTTCACAGTAACACCATCCCAGAACATCAGTTGCAGTTGCAGACGAATATGTAGAGTGTAATACGTGAACATGAAGCGCAGAGTGCCAATATGTGACGATTTGGGATGAAAGCGTGTAAACTCGCTCTATTACGTCTTTACCAGCAGTGTTTCAACCTGACGCCGTCCAGCGACGTATCATGAGACCACGAAAGGTGGTTTTTGGCATCTGTGTCTTAACAAATGACAAACAAATGACTGCTGGTTCTTCTGGTGGCCTCAAGGTTTCTAGTTGTTGCATGTCATTGTGTCATCTCTCTCTGCCTTCAAAATTCTTTAAAAATAAATAAATATGATTGTTGTGCAGAGTAACTGTGCGTCTTATGATTTTGTGCAGTTGAATAAAAACATGTACATTTATGTCACTTTGAACTACTCAGTAAGTCCCAGAGCCTCACTAATTCATTCATTTTGAACTACCACAATCAAAGACAGAAACCTTTTTCCATCACAGGCACTTATTTTTTAGTGAACTTCGTTGCTGAAATTCACCTCGGCACCCTGGGGAGGGATTCTGAACCCTCTCTGTACCTGCGGACGAGAAAACAATCTAACACAGAGTCTGGCAGTGGGAACATTTAACGGGAGATTGCAGACGATTTCACCGTTGAGGGAACTTGCGGGGGCTGTGAGTGGATGGCGGTTAGCAGTTGCCTAGGCCACAGCTCCGAG
>NW_024703637.1:0-701 GCF_008729295.1 Plectropomus leopardus | reverse complement strand
GAGCAAAGAGGACTCCTCTCTGGACCTGAATGACCCTGCTGTGGCCGAGAGCCTCTTGAAGCAGGTAAATCACATTTTCTCATTTTCTGCAAAGACAAAACCACCGAACGACTCCTCCAAGCACATTAAAATACGATAAGACTCGATCGATCCCCAGAGAGGAAATTCGGCTTAGAGCGGAAGAAGAAACAGACTGAGGAGGAAACAGATAAAGAGCTACTGAAAGTAATAAATGCAGCAAAATAAGAACCTTCAGTAAATGACATTCAGCAGCTAAAAACATGAGAAACATCACAACACTTTGTCCACATCCAGGACATGACTGGAGCTTTGTGTGAACACACGTGTGCAGAAGTAAAGAGTCTGTTAGTGCCACTCTGCAGGCCTTATTGATGTCCAATGAAGAAGAATCAACACTCAGCACAAACTTTGCTATCTGCCACCAAATGCAGCAGGAAAGTGCCCGAAAATGATCCAGCCGTCTGAGAGACGCCAGAGAGTTTACAAGAGAAGAAGAAAGTCCAACAGAGCAACAAGAATTACTGCCTCACGATACGACGCTGAGCAACGACCCAGCATTATGATGTCGCAGTGAGGCTGACCTCTGACCTTTAGCATTTAAAGTCTCATCACCTCCTCATTATATCCTGTCAGACATCTGTGTCAAACTTTGTCTTCACAAACGTGTGAATTCTTGAGTT
>NW_024703636.1:0-604 GCF_008729295.1 Plectropomus leopardus | reverse complement strand
CTTTTACTGTTAGGATGGAGGCACTTGACTTAATATGTTGAGTCTGAAATTTTAGTTTTAGGTGAAATATACTCTCACACCTCTCACTGTGTTGTTTTGGTTGCAGCAAGCAGCTGTTTTGAGCAAAAAAATCTCTAAAAGCCAACTGTACATAACCTGCTCTGTGCCAAATGTCAGACAGACACAAGGCGGGTTCCCATTAACACCGAAATTGCGCAAATTAAAAATGCGAAATACAAAATACGCACATATATCACAAAACCTTTTTTAAGCTTGCATTAGGTGGTATTTCAGGTGATTCGAAAAAGCCATATTTCTCAAAATTGCAATGGAAACTCTTTTACTTCTATACCTCATATGATGTGTAATGCAAATGTGGATGCAAACCGCCATTAATCCCAACAAAGTAGAAAAAGTACAACAAAGTCACATGACATTCTACAAAACGTGACTCAGTTTGAGCAGACGGAGGAAGAGACGGAAATCTACTTAACTCTTATACGAGATAAAGAAATTATGGCAATGTTAGATTGGCTTTATTGAGTAGCTTAAAAATGAAATAAACCTGCCTGTTTTGGACATCCATCGCCATGGTTATTGGAGT
>NW_024703635.1:0-730 GCF_008729295.1 Plectropomus leopardus | reverse complement strand
TTATCACTGAGACAAGCACAAGTAGCAAAGTGGCTGATCTAAAAGAAAAAAAAAAGAAGTGAAGTCCCAATAAAACAAGAATATACACATTATACTACAATTGAAGCATTACAGAATAACAATTAGTTACCAAAAATTTAATTTGATTTTTACCAACATTACCCACCATTGGGATATGAAAGGGTCCAATGACAGTAGCTATAGCCATGCAAGGAGAGGAAGAGGTCTCTCCCATAATGGCCTGCACTTGGGCAGGTCTGGTACATGGTTCCTGGGAAGGTTTAGATAACACCTCATTACCATTAGTCAAAGCCAGTGTAACCCTCACACCTCTGGCAATTGAGCCACAGACATCATAGATCTTGTAGCCCAGAGAAATGCCAGGCAGTAGGTCTGTACTGTTATTAATCTCCTCTACAGCAAAGCGCATAGCTTGGGCATATTGGAAACCTCTGAAATTCAAACTAGATGCAATATGCGGGAATTAACCAATTTGTCTTTCAAACATACAAATGCGTAGTACATAAAAACATTTAATGGTATATATACATACAAGAGGGACAATTGAAATCTAAACAGATTTATAATTTACCTGATGCATTGCAGTGACAGTGGTTTGGCCATGTAGGATTCCTGTCTTTCTTTCCAGCTGCTGTGAAACGAGAAGATTCCCCCCAAAGTAATGTCCCCATTCTTAAATAAATGAGGGTTCTCAGGATCTCCTCTCCGC
>NW_024703634.1:0-629 GCF_008729295.1 Plectropomus leopardus | reverse complement strand
AACATAAAATAATAATAATGATAGACATAAAAGATGGATAGAAAGTAGTTAAACAACAGATTTGCTCTAAAAAAAATCAAAAAGTCAAAAAGTATCAGTATAAAAGTATACTATACTAGTATAAAAGTAAGTAAATTATCAACTATATATCCATGCCTTGTACCAGTGTATCCAGTGTGTCTTCAGTAAGCATGGCATCCCATTTTCACATTAATCAGAGAATCGCAATGTCGATTCTCTTAAAGCTGCAGCATTTTGAATGGAATAGAAAACTGCAGCCAAAATGTTTTAAATGTTTTTCTTCTAATTTTCAGGTTGGTGGAGGTTCATTTATGTGTTTGTAGGTTTAGCAACACTCATATTAAGTGTTGTGGTGGTGAACATATGGATAAGAAGTAAAGGTGAGAGCCTCCAAAGATGTTATTTTTATAAACAAGATTGATCAACCTGAAGTTACAGTTTGAAAACTAAAGTCGACTCTGTTTTTTTTTTCTTTTCAGGGAACAAAACACAGATGGATGACAATGCAGTGAGTTTTAAAGCTGAATAATCGCACACTTGTGTTTGAGGCATTTACCTAAAAAGTACTGGCTGTATTATTTTGAATCTAAGTGGCTGCCACAACTATG
>NW_024703633.1:0-966 GCF_008729295.1 Plectropomus leopardus | reverse complement strand
GTTGCATCGGACTGTCGTGGTAAAGAAGGAGCTGAGCCGGAAGGCAAAGCCCTCGATTTACCACTCCATCTATGCTCCAATCCTCACCTATGGTCATGAGCTCTGGGTAGTGACCAAAAGAATGAGATCGTGGATACAAGTGGCCGAGAAGAGCTTCCTCCGGAGGGTGCATGGCTGGGCTCAGCCTCAAAGATAGGGTGAGGAACTCGGACATCCAGGATAATCTCGGATAAGCGAACGAAAACTGATGGATAGATGGATGGATGGATGGATAGATGGATGGATGGATGGATGGATGGATGGACTTGTTTACACTTTTTTTTAAGGTATGGAGTTTGATTATCATCCAATTCTTCATTTTAGTGAGACTGATCAGCTCAGCATGATAACCATAGGCTTCATGTAACCCATAAGGCTTATCATTGAACAGCATGTGAAAACTCCTCTACCCACACCTATCTGGTGACAGATTTGGGGTGGCTGCACCCATCTGATTGTTTTCACCTGAAAATGAGTCATAGATGTAAAATCCACAAATGGGCAGAAATAGCTTCGGTGGTGGGTGATACAGATGCTGACGTATCCGCTGCCAAACCACCAGAGTACCAAGCAGCTTCTCTCCCCAGGCTGTGAGACTCCTCGACTCCTCCTTCGACGCCAAAAGATGCAGCAGGATTTAGGGTCAACTTTAATTTTTACTTTGTACCTTGTTGTGTCAGAAATCCAGAGGGTGAGCTTCACACGGCAATCAAAACATAAACCGGGTTGCATCAGTACCTTGATGAAGAAAAATTCCTCCTCACACGTAGTGATTGCACAATAACCGACCTGCCAGAAGCCAACAGCTACAAGAGTTTTGAGTTGGGATTTGAAGGCCTCAAGTATTTCATGTCAGCATGGAGGTTATTCCAGAGGAAGGGGCCACGTCAGGAAAAGTCTCCATGTGGCAGACTCTGCATCCAAATG
>NW_024703632.1:0-885 GCF_008729295.1 Plectropomus leopardus | reverse complement strand
AACGCCCACGCACCCTCAAGGACCGTGCCAAAGGTCCAGAGCTGGTCCACAGTTCCACGACCGGGGCGAAAAGCGCATTGCTCCTCCTGAATCCTTTTTATTTACATTTGAAAGATAATCAATTCAATTAAGAAAATATATACATATAAATACAAATACAATACAACAATGTGTGAACAATTTTCACAAAGTATTTTGAATATTAAGGTTGTTTACTCCAGTACTTTAATTCAAGCAATAATTTCACTCAGTTACTTTCACTTGGAGTAACATTTGGCCAGGAGTATCTGTACTTTGACTCACAATCTATACGTTTCCCACAATGCAGCTGGACAGTGTGTTGTATTTGTCCCTCAGACGTTACAGCATGAGATGGATGTGTGGAGCTGCACTGTGTCTGAAAGATATTCCCCGCAGTAACTGTGAGGACAGAGAGGGACAGTGTGAAGGCCGTCCTGTCCTATCTGCGCGTCCTATCTGCGCGTCCTCTCTGCGTGTCCTCTCTGCACGTCCTCTCTGCTGGAGTCGAGCCAACACTGACACCACGCAGCTTATCAGCTCTCTCTGCGCTCGCCACAAATTCACTTCTTTATCTCGTCATCATGGGAAACTTGAAGTCAACTCTGTCCTTTGGACGTGTCTCAACCCACTGAGGTTGTGATGTGTTCAGATTATTGAGAGACGTGCAGGGAGCAGCAGTGAGACGTGACAGAGACACATCCTGTGTGTTTGTATCTGCATCTGTGAGGGACAGAGAGAGTTGCATACATCAATATCATAAATATATTGAAAATAAAAAGAAAGACTTCAGTGTGGAGCTTCTTGGATTTTCACTTCATGTCTGTATTCAGGACAGACGTCTCCTTTCTAAAAAGAACGCTGATC
>NW_024703631.1:0-416 GCF_008729295.1 Plectropomus leopardus | reverse complement strand
CAAAATTCTTCTCTGTCTATTCTTTCGTCAACAAATAGGTTCCCGGTCCGCAAATTCACATCAAAATATTTCTTCTTGTAACCCGATACGATTTGAAGATCTCTGTTTTCTAGATCTTTTAAATTGAGATTTAAATCCTTTGCGATATTCCCCACCACGGTGCCTTTGTTCACCTCCTCGGAGACGGAGTAAGATATCTGACAGACAGACCAGTCACAAAGACAAAGCAGCGTAACAATATGAATCCAGGCGTGCTCCTTGTCTCTTCGCACATACATCCTGGGTACAATAAGAGAGCTGAACCGAATCAAACATTAATCCACTGTAAAGGTAATTTCTTTAAAAACAAACCGCCCCGTTTAAGCTCCAGGCTTTCTCGTCACAACACCATCAAATGCCGAGGAGGTTATAATGGC
>NW_024703630.1:0-546 GCF_008729295.1 Plectropomus leopardus | reverse complement strand
GAAAGTTATCCTCTCATATCAGTGTTGTATTTTCTCCATCAGCTCTGTTTAATAACCCCAAATTAAGACTGAAAAAATACTTTGGTTGTGATTGTTTATTCATTATGTAAATCTTCAGTTTATTCACAAATCCAGTCAGCAAAGTCTGTTCAGTAACTCTTTAATTATTCAGTTCATCCATACAATCAGTTTGTGAATGAGTAATTGATAAGAAATGATCTTCTGACTGATTAGAATCACAATAATTATCCATTTATAATAACCCACAGGTCTTACCAAACAGATAAAGTTAGATGTAGATACAGATTTCTTTACGTATTTACAAGCAGAAAGAGTGAAATATCCATAATAAATCAGGTCTGGTGTTTTCTCTCTTCAGACTCATGCAGTGGAAGAGAAACAACAATATACAGATTATCTAAGACTAAAAACTAGAGCCCAGTTAAATTGACATTATTTTCATGCAGAGAAATGTCCGATCAGGGAAATAACCATCATGAGCAGTGAGGGCCTCCACGGCTGAACAGACGCAGGAAGGAGCGCCAC
>NW_024703629.1:0-685 GCF_008729295.1 Plectropomus leopardus | reverse complement strand
TGATAAAAATCTCTCCACAGACAGACAGAGAGATAAACACTTGGCAAAGTACACACACACACACACACAAAAGGTGACATATGTATCTGGTAATGTTTTTTTAAGTTACATAAGTGACATATTTTATAGCCATTTCATATTATATTCAATGCATAGCAATATCTGTACAGAATAACTTAAACTACAAATATCCCAAAAAGTAAACGCATGAACTGCAGGAACTTTGTGCAAAACGAGATTTAAATGAATTTTGAGCAGATTATTTCCAGTGATTATTACATCAGAGGTGAGTTTTCCTGCTATTTTAGGAACTTTTTACATGATTCAATGACATACTTAGATACAATGTCTTTTGTTGACATATTCAATGTTCTTGTCTCCCTGACACTTGTCTGTTGCTCTGTTAGTTCTTCAGTTGTTTTAACAGCATACTTTTCTAATAGAGGACAAAGTGCCCACCTTGCATCATTGTGCCCTTGTCCTGTGAGATTAAAAAAAAAAAAGTTTTTATTGTGAATAATAATCTAAAATGAAATGCTAAAATACAGGCATACTGAGCCCAACTTTCTGAACCAGTGCTGTTTTTCCTGTAGGCTGATCCTGGCATTGTCTTGCTTCCCTCATCAAAAAGCCTGTTTTATTAGATTTTAGATTTAGATATGAGGCAAATAAACATTTATGATAC
>NW_024703628.1:0-989 GCF_008729295.1 Plectropomus leopardus | reverse complement strand
AAAAAAAAAATCTACACAGAGTGTCTCTGTATCACCTGGAGCCTGAGTTACTTCACCTGTTAACCGTCTCACTGCTGCTCTCCTAAATAACACAACTCTAAATCACAACAGAAGAATGAAATAGAAAATAAAAGTTTTTGACTTCACAGTTACCAAAACAACCATCACGTCGTTGTTGCATCGGTACACATTATCGTTTACACTTCAAAATGCATCCCAGACCACCTCAGGTGACCTGGTCAAGTCAAAAAGAAAAACAAAAAAGAAAATGGCCCAAAAAGTGCAGATTTAAAAAAAAATTAAATATACGTACATGTTTTTTTTTTTTTACAAAATATAAAACATATAATTCTAATTACTAAAAATGTATTTTTCTGGACATGTTTACGTATATTTTTGATAATTTTGTAATAACTGTCATCCCATTTTTTAAATTAATTTTCAGGTCATTCTTCTTGCCACCTTTGACTAATTTCATGCAATTTGTCGAACATTTCTTGGTTATCGCATTTTTCCCCCATGTTTTTCAAAGAAATCAAACCAATTTTTTCAGGTTTCAAAGATTAAATACCAGCTGTAAACAAGCTCTGTTAGCTTACAAAACACGTTTTTCGGCCAATGATGACATCATGTATCTAAAATTTCAAAGGTTAACTTCACTGTGACGTCACAATATTCTGCAAAAAAATTGCAGAAAATAAGAAAAATAATCATCTGCTTTCTCCTCTTTCTTCTCTCTGTCCATTCAACACACCCACACACGCTTACATGTACCCACACACACACACGCGTGCGCACGTGCGCGCACACACACCAAGCCTGTACCAATCTCTCCTTGTTCCTGTTAATCTCTCTCGCCCTCCCCCCGTCAGAGGTGATGTGATTTCCTGTCTGTCCTCAGCTCTCGTGTCATCATGTGGATTTATTTATGGAGTATTTACATCAACACACACACACACACACACACACACACACACACACACACACAC
>NW_024703627.1:0-1232 GCF_008729295.1 Plectropomus leopardus | reverse complement strand
AAATATTATTTTGTATAAAAAATAACATATGAAATAAATTAAAAAAAAAATTGTTCTGTAACAATATTGTTTTCTGTTTTCTAATCCTCTCTTTCAAAAAAACCCCTAATTTTAGGTCATTTTCTTGTAACAACTTGTGGGACATTTCTTGCCAAGTTGGTCACTGTGGTTCCCTAATGTCTTTTACAGAAAAAATCAAACCAACATTCAAGGTTTCAAAGGGTTAAAAGGTTTTGAAAGATGTCTGAATGCAGCAGAAGAAAGCTGCTGTCAGAGAAAGATGTGAGATGTTTTAATTAGAGGCGATATTTTTAATTTCCTGACATGAGCCAGTGCAGCATCTCAGCTGTCCTAATTATTGTTGCAGACGTCTTGTTCAGGAAACCTGAAGCGCTCCCGCTGATCTTTGACTTGACGTTAAAAAACGGCTGTTTTCAGAGTTTATGACCCGCACGACAACAACAAAAGTTAACTTTACATTTTGCCACGTAGACACATTACCTCCTCCTGCTGCTGCTGCTGCGCCGAGTCTGACAGATCGGGGGAGAAAAAGCGAGCTTTGAGCTGCTGCCGCGTGGTCACTGCAGAGGATGATTGATTCAGATCGGCCTTCGCCGTCCCTCGGGACGCCGGCTCCGAGCGATCGATACGCCGGCCGGCCTCCTCGTATTCATAAAGTGGCTCTGAGCTGCTGCCGAGCGACAAAACCTCTCAAGCGGACTCGCTTCACATGATGGCAGAGCGGACTGATAATAAAGCGGGAAAACGAGGAGGGCGGATAAATCAGACCGGAAGTTTCCTCTGAACAGTTTCTCCAACGACGAGTTCAATTAGCTTCTCAGTGTTAAAGAAAAACCTGAGCGCGAGTCCCCACTCGAGCTCGAACACTAACTTTAGTTTGACCAGATCTGGCCCCTGACCGGGCCTCTGACGGGCCCCTGACCGGGCCCCTGACCGGGCCCCTTATGGCCCCCAACCATTTTCTTATTGACAGTAAAAATAAAGTGATGGACCCTGAATCGTTTTTGTCCTTTTAGTAAAAATGTCCAAAAATCTGTTGCATCTGCTGTAGATGCATTTTGACCGTTTTGTTACTGCGGTGTGCAAAAACCACAGATTAACCACGAGTCTGCAACGATGCACAGTGCTGACCCCCAGACACTCTACATCTGTGTGTGATCCATCGCTGATTGATTGCTGATAGATGGCTGATTGATTGCTGATAGATGGCT
>NW_024703626.1:0-799 GCF_008729295.1 Plectropomus leopardus | reverse complement strand
GGTGCCTGGTGAGGCTGAAGGCCGAGTGGCTGCGCACTGGTCGTGGCGGATGTGGAGCGGAATCTCGCCTTTATGTCTCTCGACGCTGGCTGGATCCATCTGCTTGGTCCCGGTGGCCGGCTCGGATGATGTGTTTTTACCCTGCGATTCCTGCCCTCCTTGCCCCCGACGGCGCAGAGTGGATCCTGGGAACCTGTGTCCTCTCCTTAGGGACCCACAGTCAGCTGCTCGCCCAGACCCGCCGGCTCCTGCCAGGTTTGGCCTGGTTAACGCAAGATCGCTTGCGAATAAAACATTCATCCTGAAGGATTTCTTCGCATCTCGAGAACTGGACTTCCTCTTTGTCACAGAGACCTGGCTGCATGCTGGTGAGTCCAGTGCCTTCACAGAACTTCTACCTGATGAGTGCTGCTATTTTAATTCTCCGCGGACATCTGGTCGAGGAGGAGGAATTGCGACTATTTTTAAAAACGATTTTAAATGTAAACTGACTTCCCCATCATCCGCCTTCACCAGCTTTGAATTAAGTTTGTTTGAGCTAGGTAGTTCTCACATAGTGCTGTGTGCGTTTGGTTTACCGGCCTCCTAAATATAACAAAGACTTTCTAGCTGACTTTTCTGGGTTCTTGGCTGATATTATGCCGAGATATGACCGGGTTCTGATTGTCGGGGATTGTAATATTCATGTATGTTGTCCGGAAACCCCCTTGGCCAGGGATTTCTTAAACATAATTGATTCTTTTAATCTTGTACAGTCTGTACTGGACCCGACACACGTTCGTGGTCACACGCTTGATCT
>NW_024703625.1:0-324 GCF_008729295.1 Plectropomus leopardus | reverse complement strand
CGCTTAGTCTCTGAAACTGTGCAAACAAAGTATATATACATATAAGGTTTTCTCCGGGTGCTCCGGTTTCTCCTGAACTCTAGTTAAATTAGAGAAAAAAAAACCACAAAAAAAAAATCAAGTCAACAGCAAATGGTTTCCTCTCAAGTTTTAGAGGCTTGCGCGTCGTCTTTCCTGTCTGTTGACTCTTCTCTTCCTCTCCACTCTGCGCCACTCTTTTGCGCTTAGTCTCTGAAACTGTGCAAACAAAGTATATATACATATAAGGTTTTCTCCGGGTGCTCCGGTTTCTCCTGAACTCTAGTTAAATTAGAGAAAAAAAAA
>NW_024703624.1:0-349 GCF_008729295.1 Plectropomus leopardus | reverse complement strand
GATACGATTCATGTTGCCACCTCATCTGCTGGAACACATTATGAAGTGAAGCCAGCAAACACTGAAGAAGAGCTCGAAGCTTTAGAGAATCGCCTGGAGGACAAGAATGAGGGAGCAGAACTGGTAAGTTTTAACACTCAGGTGGTATTGGGGTCTGAGTATCAGGCTAGTGCAGGGGTCTGCAACCTTTACTCTCAAAAGAGCCATTTTGCACTCCTCCTCCTCGGCCAAAAAATCGGTCTGGAGCCGCAAAACATATTGGAGCGTTAAATTTGCCTATCAAGATTAATATACTTACTTCATCAATATTTTCACATTTGTGTACTGTGCAGTGGTCTATTCATTTTTA
>NW_024703623.1:0-476 GCF_008729295.1 Plectropomus leopardus | reverse complement strand
GTGACACTGAATCACGTTCAGCCTGTTCTTCCTCAGAAATCAAACAGTGACCTTAACTGTATGTTTTGGGTGGTTATCATGTAGGAAGAGTGCCCGGTGACCCAGTGCACGGAGGGATGGTAGCATCTCCTCTTTCAGTATTTGGCAGTAGATTTGTGAATTCACGATACCGTTGATGAAATGCAACTCCCCGACACCTGCGGCACTCGTGCAACCCCACAGAAGAACACTGCCACCACCCTGCTTTACTGTGGGTACCGTGCATTTGTCCTTGTACTCCTCACCCTTTGGATGCCAAAAATATTTATCTTCATCTCATCACTCCATAGTATAGAGTCCCAATAGTCCACTTCTTTATCAGAATGGGCCCTGGCAAATGCTAGACGGGCTTTTTTGTGCATGGGCGTCAGCAGTGGTTTCCTTTGCGGAGGACACCCGTGCATGCCTGTCCTCTGCAGTGTGCGTCCTATTGTGTC
>NW_024703620.1:0-799 GCF_008729295.1 Plectropomus leopardus | reverse complement strand
TCTGTCCTCCTCTCTGCAGTCAGATAAGTAGAGGTGGAAGATATCTGAGTTTTGCATTGACTCCTCCTTCTTGATGGAACAGTATTCTCCATTCAACATCTCCTCAAAACAATTTTAATAATTAATTCTTACGTTTTTATGGTTTCCACATAATTAACAGGGCTTTGTGTATTTTGATGGTATTGTATCTCTTACTATTTAGATTTCGATTACATTTTCTGATGTCATCTGATATCGTTGTTGTCCTCGTTTTACTGTAACATTCAAACATGTTAATTTGCTTGGCAGAGTATTTGGCCATTCCAGCATAACAATAATGGAGTATTGGTGATGTCTCATTAAAAGTTAGGAATTAAAGTTATTATCTAAGTAAACTGGTTCCAGGTCACGTGGTATGATAATCACCATGCTTGATTTGAGAAAGATAAATTTGTTGTCAGTGATGACATTTTTTGTAACAATATTAAGAACATCACCCATATTTTTTTTTTTTTTGCAGTAAACTCTGACATCCAACATGTTTTCTGTTGTGGATGTGTTTCTGCTTGAAGATTCTGGGGTTATATTTTTTGTAATTCTGATGCATCATATTATTAGACCAAACACTCATTTTTAAAAGACCAAAATTACAGGTTAGTAGTTCAATGTTTGAAGACAGTTCAGTTAAAATTGTTTCTTTACTTGTGAGGCTGAATGTTTAACAAATAATGAAAGTGTCATTCAGTTTCCACTGTAGGAATTCATACAGTGCTGTATCAGTGATTGTAACCTCAAAGTATTTAAAGTGATAAAAACAATT
>NW_024703619.1:0-703 GCF_008729295.1 Plectropomus leopardus | reverse complement strand
AACTATCCCTTTAACATTTGAAAAAAGGGTTATAAGTTTAAATCACTCTATAGCTGTATTTAACACTAGAAAAGCGACGATGGTTTGCTAAAAAAACAGGTCAGGTATTCCATCGCAGCCTGCATATCTTTGGATGTGGGAGGAAACCAGAGCACCTGGAGAAAACCCACGCAGACATGGGGAGAACATGCAAACTCCACACAGAGAGGCCTACCTCCTGTGAGGCGACAGTGCTCACCACTGCACCACCATGCTGCCCATGCACTTACAAATATAAACGATGAATAGATAGATAGACAGACAGAGGGGTAAATAGACAGACAGACAGACAGACCGAAAGATAGATAGATAGATAGATAGATAGATTCATCATTTGTATTTGTAAATACATAAATTACCTGCACAATTACTGCAGGATATCTTGATTGAACTTAACTTGTATGTGTGGTTTAACCTACTCAGAATGGAGGATTTAAGGTAGGTTGGACGTTGCAGCAGCCTGTTACAAGGCTGGAAAACATGTCCGATGGGCAGAGGTTATGGTTATAGTCTATCCTGGAATTGGCAATCACTGTGGAGGCAAGGATGCCAACAGGAACAAGTACACCCAGAGTTTTGATGCCTAATTTCAGTAGACCCCTACCATAGCCATGCCACCAACTTCTGGTCTGAATTTCAGCAGCAGATGTCTCACCAACTGGAG
>NW_024703618.1:0-928 GCF_008729295.1 Plectropomus leopardus | reverse complement strand
TGTTATTGATATTTTTATTATTGCTAAGTAATTGGTGCCATAAATGAATTAAAATTCACTGAATAATCAGTTGAGAGTGAACCTTGTTTAAAAAATTAGTGGAAACTCTGAGGCCCCTCATAGCCATCACAAAAGGTGCAAAATAGTTTATTCTGCCCCTACACAAGGATTTGTCTCCTAATGCAGCTAGATCCAAGTGAATAACTGCTTCTGCTGCTGGATGACCAACATACACTATCAGAAAGTCTGTGACCTGGCTGCCATGATGAATAAAGTGCAACCAAGCACCACCCACCATCTACACCAGTTTTCTCATTTTACAGCTGAACAGTACACTTTTCAGAGCCATATTTTAGAGTATTGTTAAGCCACTTCTATAGATCATGCTCTACGTGTCTTTGGATGCGGCAACAGTGATGTCAACACAAGCACATGGTGGGATTATGCTGCATGTGGTTATGGTTACGAAACAAAAGCACATGGCAACCAACAGGAATTTCAGTGAATGCACATGCTGGCGCAGATGGCTGCAGGTGTAATATAACACTGCAAACTGTTTCTATCTGCCTGTGTTCTCATCTGATGCTGCAGAGCCATGTTTTATGTGCACATGAAGGGTGGCTTTTGGCATTGCAAATTTACGCCAAAGGCACTGTGGAAGTGGCAGTATTTTTTGAGTTTGAAATGAGAATGGGCTGGTAAAGGTATACATTTTTTTCACAGATTATCTGTCTCAATTAGCGCTATGCGAATATAGTGGCAGTTTAGTTATTATGAATAAAGTTATGAACTTGGCTGACAGGTTTAAGCTCATGATTATTACTTGTTAAATGTGGAATAAACAGTTTATTAGTGACTGCCCTAATAACCATACAGACTGTGTATGGTTGGTGGCTCAATGCTTGAAAAAGGAAAAACAAATAAACAA
>NW_024703617.1:0-704 GCF_008729295.1 Plectropomus leopardus | reverse complement strand
AACAAAAACATAACGTCTCTGCTGTAACTGTACAAAATCATCATCTGTGATTGGTCGTAAGCTGGACACGCGTGATTCATCCGCAGGGCGGGCGGCTCTCAGAGCGGTCACGGAGTCCACTGCAGGTTGGGACTGCGGGGCTGCTGGTCAGACTGGCTGCATGAGTGTTGTGTGAGTGGAGAGGAGACGACAGCCGCCCTCGCTGTACTCGGCTCTCGTGAGCTTGGTTGTAATGTGAACCACAGAGCGGGATGTGTTAGATGCTTTAAGCTTTGTCAATACAAGTTGCTAGATTTGCTTTGTCAACACAATCATTCCCCAGATGACCAGAAGAAACTCGCTACATTTGTTGCTGGTCGCTATTGACAAATTAAGTCGCCAAGGGGGTTTGAAAAGTCGCTAGATATAGCTACAAAGTCGCCAAGTTGGCAACATTGTGTGGCGGAATGTTTTTTTCTGTGACATCCCTGCCCTGCAGCAGCCTCGGCCGCCTTCCTCTTCCTGTAGGCTGTAGTTCTTGGTGTTCTTAAAAGTACAGGAAGAGGAGGCGGACCAGCAGGGACAGGAGCGATCAGGACAACTGGGAGCTGTGCTGCTGGAGGAGGAGGAGGAGGAGGAGGAGGGGGAGGGAGAAGGCCAGAGGGTCCAGGACCAACAGGAGCTGGAGGAGGGGGAAAAACAACACCAGTTTAGGGCCCTGGCTG
>NW_024703616.1:0-1947 GCF_008729295.1 Plectropomus leopardus | reverse complement strand
AAGGAAATGACGGCAGATAGAAAGAAAAAGATGTTGATTTCATCGTGTTGCTTCTTAGTTTGTTTGTTTAAGGCGTTGTCATGTTAGGTAAATTATGTAATAATTCTGTTTTATTTCATTTTACTTATCCTGGGTTTTTTTTACATTTCTAACTTTCAACTAATTTTCTTGTAACTCGTAACTTGTGACTTGTTCCCGTCTTTTTTAAAGAAATCAGGCCAAAAGACTATTTTCTGCATGTCTTAAGTTTGTTTTTGTTTCTTTTGTTTTATTTTATTAACCCTATTGTGTGGTTTTTGGTTGTTGTTTTTTTAAACATTGTTTCTTTTCTTTTTCTGCTAAATTTCAGCTAATTTTGTTGTAGCTTTTTCCTGTATTTTTGAAAGAAATTCAGCCAATTTCCTCAGGTTTCAAATGGTTAATTAACTAAAAAAAATACATTTTGATTTTAATTACTGAGATAGGCTAATTAAAACTGGATTGATGTTGATATTCATGTTAAGTTAATGAGAACTTGTCGGGTGATCACACACCGTGAGCTCACAGCAGATTTTAACCCCCTGTAGTCTGTATTTTCTGGGGACACTGAGCCCATAATAAATCTCTTCAGAGGAGATAAATCCTTCCCCCTCTGGCTCTGGCTGCCGTCACAGGCTGCAGAAACCCTAAAATAACCTCAGATCACACCTGCTCACCTGCCTCACTCTTCCTCTTCATCTCCATGTGTGTTTTAGTAAGTTGGGCGCGTTTGACCAAATGATTTCCTTTAATTACTCTCCTCGCACGCTGTGATTAAAAGACGATTAGCAGCTGTTTGTGATTCAGGTCCTCTGAAACGTCTGATCTCTGGACTCATTTGCAGCGTTTTTAACAGGGCTGGCGGCAGGCTGAATATCTGATATAATGCCATGGAAATGTATGCATGTCAGGAGCTGCTCTGTGGGCGGATTCCTGCAGGAGACACAAGATTAATGTTCGGGGAGCTGCTGCAGAGAATTTGGGGATTTTTCGTGACAGCTGATGATCAGTTATGAAAATCTGAATTCATCGAGGCCGCTCTCTGGAAGTTTTGTTTGTGTCTGTAGCTGTTGAAGTTTAACTGACGTCAGAGAAACATCAGAGGCTCAGTTTCTCAGATGATGTGATCTTCTCTTTGCTTCAATGGGACAGTGGTGCTCAATTTGTGTTAGGTAAGGTGTCAAAGTGCAAAGAAACAGCACAAAATAGAGCTTGTTGATCAAAAAAGAGCCAGAGGAGGATCCCCCACAGCCCTGACAGAGGCCCTAGATAAGACACTAATGTCCTAAAACACCAGAAATGTCCTAAATGTGCTAAAATCCTAGACCTATCCTAAACTCCCCCAAATTCCTAATATCCTAATAAAATATCCTAATAGCTGAGGATTGTACTAAAATCCTGTAAATGTCCTAAAATCCTATAAATGTCCTAAAATCTTAGACATGTCCTTAAATCCAAGAAATATCCTAAAATCTTAGAAACCCTCTTAAAATCGTGGAATCGTCCTTAAATCTTATAAATCCTAGAAGTGTCTTAAAATCCACGAAACATCTCAATTTTTAGAGATGTCCTAAAATCCTCAAAGCATCCTAAAATCTTCTTTCTGTGTTTCTCAGGTCCACTTGGAGAGGAAGAGACCTCTGTGGAAAATTCACCTCCCGCTAAAAACCTCCTGCATGTCTTAAGTCATCAGGAAAAAAGGTGAGCGCACATTAGCAGGTACTTGTTCAGCAGCCTGTCTCCGACATACCAAACAGCATCTGAGAAACACTGATTTTTAACCTGAAACGTCTTCATTGAGTGTTTTTCCTGGTTTAAATCAGCTGGTCTGTGTGTTTTTGAGAGGAAGAGGCCTCTGTGGATCATTCGGCTCCCGTTAAAAACCTCCTGAACAATAAACACTGAAGGAAATCTAACCAGGAGAAGCTT
>NW_024703615.1:0-769 GCF_008729295.1 Plectropomus leopardus | reverse complement strand
CCACATCAGAGTAAATATCAATATCTAAGGAGAGTAAACTTTTACAAATGTTAGAGTCGTAAAACATTTAACTACAGATTTGAAACTTCTTGATGCATGAATTAATTTACCAACGAATAAAAGGTGATATTTAGGTCATGCACATGGGCTTATATCATATTTTGAGAATCGTGGAGCTCATCGCCTGCTTGCGTCCTCTGTACTGTACTGTGCAGTTCAGCGGCTTGTTGACGTCGGCAGGTCGAAAGGGAAAAGTCAGGGTTGACACTGTTTCCCACATCCACACGTTCAACTTCTTTGAACGTCGGGTGATGATTCCTGAGCGGCTCCAGGATAGTTGAGGGGGAATCACTGGGCAGGCGTGGGACACGGAGCAGGAGGCTGTTACTTGATCATTCACCTTCACAGACAGAGATGGAGGCTGTGGCTCACCTGAACAGTTTAAAATCAGTCTCATCATGATTTATGATACAATGATTTTTTTTTTTTTTTGGCATTTTTGCCTTTATTAGATAGGACAGATCAGCAGTGTGAAAGGGGGAGAGAGAGGGGATGAGAGGATGGGGCGCCTGCTTAATCCACTGAGCCACCGGATGCCCCATGATACAATGATTCTACCTTAAAATTATTAAAATCATCTATAATACTCACGTATGACATCAATGGACACTGCATTTCTTTTATAGGAGAAGCTTTTGTATTGTGGCATCTCGATCCTGAAGTAGAAAGGGCCCACATCAGTCGTCCTGACGCCATCTAGCAACATGGT
>NW_024703614.1:0-447 GCF_008729295.1 Plectropomus leopardus | reverse complement strand
AAATGTGGGGTTGTTATTGCCCATGGCCTCATGGGTAACTTGCACATCAGTGAAGGTGCCATAAATGCTGACAGGTAGATACAGGTTTAGGAGTAACATATGTTGCCATCCAGACAAGGTCTTTTTCAGGGACGCCCCCGCTTATTGCAGCAAGACGATGAACCCCATTCTGCACATGCCCCAACAACGTGGCTTCATAGTAAGAAAATGCAGGTACTTGAATGGCCCTGTCTATGCTGGATTTAACTGAATATTGAAATGGATTTACAAATTACCGCATTTGGATTTTTTTAAGGTTAACACAGCATCACAACTTTTGGGATTGAGGTTGTAATAAGGTGCTATTGGTTTGTGCAATTGGTACCTGAGGTCTTTCTCCCCAAAATGAAATGACTCATCCTGGCACATAAACCTCATCCATTTAATAACCTTGCATTTGATATGAGA
>NW_024703613.1:0-951 GCF_008729295.1 Plectropomus leopardus | reverse complement strand
GTCATCTGTGAAGCACTTTTAACTGCACTAACCTGGAAAGTGCTATCCAGATAAAGTTTGATTGATTCATAGAGAATTTCTATACAACTAAAGTAAATATTTAAAAAAAACAGGCATAGCATGCCTTGATTCAAAATAAGTACACATGTACATGTACTACTTTCAGAAATTCTGCAACCAAATCATTTTTAAATTTAGCACTAAATGAAGACAAAGTAGTCATAAAAGTAGACATAAAAGTAGACAAACAAACAAAAAACAGCATCCTTCAAGCTAACACTCACCTACTGTGGACAAATATTTATCAAAAACTGCCTGAAATGACCATTAAAACCTGCAAATATATTAACTATATTATGTTAAAAATAAAGTTATATTAAACAGCTAAAATGTGCACATTCTAACAGCACCCTGCACTTTGCTGAAGCAGACAGACAGACAAAAAAAGACACAAATGTGTGGATTAAAATACTGCAATTTATGACGTTAATGGGTCAAAAAATTATTTCATTTCTGACCCCTATCTGTGCCGACACGAAGTTTGTTTCATTATTTATTATAAAAGGAAATAATAAAAGCTCTATCTGTGAGCTTTCCAGTGAGGAGTTTAAAGGTGAGGTGTCTAAACTGTCACACTTAAAACAGAGAAATGACTTGGCAATAAATGTGTGTCTTTGGTTTTGTATATGAAAAATATATAATATGTTTTTTTTCTCCACTGATATAAAGTGCTAAGTGAATGCTTCGTATGAGACAGATCTTTTGACTCGCAGTCTTCCTCTTTTACTTGCACATTGCTATCTGCTATCGCCCACTGACAGCAAAATACCGTCCTCTACAGGCGACAGCGATGTGCATCACGCCGTCCCTGTGCTCGAGTCACACACAACGTAGAGAACACACACGACTCTGACACATGCTCATCCAAACAGTGACGCACAGTGCTAGAAG
>NW_024703612.1:0-791 GCF_008729295.1 Plectropomus leopardus | reverse complement strand
TCTGAGCTGCTTGAGCTTTATGCAGCATTTCTATCAGGTCCCCCTTCAGCACTCTGGGCAGGAACTCCCTCAGCTGCATCACTTCTGTTGTCAGCTTCTCCAAATCTCTTTTTCTCACTCTGACAAAACCATCCTGAGAGACAAAGACAAACCTTAATGCATGGGTCTGAAAAGATGCTGAGATATCTGCTACAAAATAAATTATCTGCACACAGCACAGGGTGAACATGACGTGACAGATCATCTGGTTTTTCAAATTTTCAGGAATCCAAACACAAGTGAAAAGAATTCAAGAATCGTTTGGACTACAATTTATACTTAAATTTACAACAGTGAAGCTGTAACACATCAGCAGTTGTGCTTCATTGTTGATGAATTACATTTACATCTGTAGTTTAAATACTTGGATAAGGGGCCCACTTTGGAAAACTTTCACCCCCTGCGAATAATTCCTAATGGCTGGCCTGCTTGAGTGGCAGGATTTAAACTGGTAGGTGTTGGAGAAGAGACAAAAGAATAGAAAATGCATAAGAATCCAAGTATTTTGACCTTGACGGCAGTATGGTATAAAGGGTGAACCACAGATTTCTGGAATAGTGATTGGTCGTGCTGAGTAAAGTTACCTGCTGCCTTGCTGTTATTTTTGCACCATAACTCAGAGACAGAGATATCTTGTCTAATGACAATGACATCTTTGGTGGCGGTGCTTCTGATGTCCTCTTTGACTTCGGTCTGCTTAACCTGTGAGAGTGTTAATATTGTTGGTAGCATTAAGGGGTGAGATGGTAAGA
>NW_024703611.1:0-822 GCF_008729295.1 Plectropomus leopardus | reverse complement strand
GAGTTCCCCTTCCTCTACAAAAAGGCTAGGCGCAGGACCATCTACATTAAATCCTTTCTGCTGTGCATCCCTGCATCACCTGCCTATGCACATCTAAGACACAGACTCATTGTTTCCACTAAAGTAGGTGACTGAGCAAAATCGGGAGGCAAAAAAGTCAATCAGCTACTTGCCGAGAGGGATTTATGCACAATGTTGAGACAGTGATACAGCAATGTGAGCAAGGCACACTTTAACAGGGCTATTGTTGAGTCTGTTTTCAATTTAGTTATGAGACTGTGGATGATAAATGTGGGCAAACGCTTGCCTGAGTGTAATCGAAATTTAAAAGTACCTCATGTCTTAAAAAAAGGATGGCTCAATAGATGTTTAAAAAATTGAGATGAAAATGTTTATGATGTTTATAAAAAGATGTTAAAAGATGTTTTAAAAAAAGGATACAGATGTTTAAATATGTAAAAATAAATAGATGATAACATTTATAACTGTTACCCTTTTTTATGGCTGAGAGGAAAATATAGTATTGCAACAACAATAAAAGTTGGTGCATGAGGTAGGCTCACTTTCCAACATTTTGAAACCTTTGCCATAGAGTTTTTGGTTTTTTTTGGCAATTACTCAAAGTCCAAGAATTCCTTTTTGTGGTGGGAACCAGGGCGACGCTAGCTTCCTGGTCCACCTATCAAAAAATACTTTTAAACTTTACAACATTCTACATTGATCCCCCTTTACTTCCTGTTGCAATGTTTTAGAGTGTTTGTAAATAACATCAGCTGACAGGAAGTAAACATCACTCTTGGCAACGGTTGCTATGGAGAAGAG
>NW_024703610.1:0-802 GCF_008729295.1 Plectropomus leopardus | reverse complement strand
AGCCTTCGGCGCGCAATGAAAACTGATTAGCAGGTGAACTGAAATGAAGTTAACACCAATAGATTCGCCTGCTCCTGAAGGGCACAGAGACACCGCTGGATGGATTCCAACGCCGGTGCAGTTTCCAATGCGATCACTGGGCCAATCAATGGAAACAATCACAGGAGTTCCACGCAGTGACAGCGATGACACAAAATCAGTCAGTGGTGATACTAATGACAGCCTGTATGGATAGCTTGTCATATATGGCCATGAAATGTTGCTCTGCAGCTGCACATATGGCCAAACAGAGACAAGTATGCAGTCAAATAATGTGTTCTTGGGAATAGTAATCTGGACCCAGTTATTCACAAAAAAAAAAAAAAAAAAAAAAAAAAATCCGGATCAGATCTGGATTTAGAAAACCCATGTTTTGCTATTCAGGATCTTATTTTTGTACTGTTTTTTTTTTTCAAAGCAGCATTGTACTGGATCACCCTGATCCAGAACCAAGTTTTTCAAGATGACCAAATCTGGAGATTCAGTGTCCTAAATGGGAATACATGTCACAATGAAGGCTACTGACTCTGTGAAAACAGGTGCAATAGCCAGTGTGGGTCCCTTTTAGTTCTTAATTGTAGGAGACAAGATAACAGCACTGGGGATGTAATTATTGGACAGTTCTTTAATATTAAGTAAAAAATGAAAGTTTAAATTCATAAATTATCTTGAAGTTTTTTATTTGAATAAATGTTAGGTCACTATCTGGCAATGAAGGAGTTAGAGCAATAGTATCTGAGCCTATGGCCCCCTGATGAAAGTC
>NW_024703609.1:0-943 GCF_008729295.1 Plectropomus leopardus | reverse complement strand
GTATACACCATGACAGTATTAGAGACACTGCCAAAACAAATAAACTCTGTTTTGGCAGTTTTTATAGCTCGTTGGTAATTAGACAGACAGATCTGTAATACTTCAAATGACACACGAAGTTTATCCTTTTTCCACCTTCTCTCAGCCTGCCGAACATTCGCCTGCCCACGTCTGACAGCGGGTAGAATCATTTAACCACGTCTCAGAAATTGCTTTAGTGTGGTTTAATTTTAAAGGGGCAACAGAGTCCAACGTGCTAGTGCAGGTTGAGTTAAAAAGAGGTAAAAATCTTTAAAAACAGCAGAAAACTGTGATGGAGTCTGACAATTTATCACACGGCGGTGACGTGCAGGAGGACAAGACTTCACCACAGAGCAGGACACAGTAACAGCGGACAAAACAGGCAAATGGTCTGATATACATGTATCAGAGATTTTATTGACGACAACACACACACGGGGACAGCACGAGGTCTAACGTGTGCCCCTTTTCATGTGTCGGACCTGCCACAGACGGCGTCAAGTTAAAAGAATTTAGCAGATTCAAGAAATCTTTAACCATAGGCCTGTCATAGCAGCACACATGTATACTAAAATCACCACAAATTAATAGATGATCATACTCCAGCACAATACCCACTAGAAATATGCTTGTGAAATAAATTAGAGAACAACAAATTCTGCTGTAGAATCTGCTGAACTCGTGTCTGTAGAAAGTTTATGATCCACCTTTAGACACTTCTAATGTTGTATTTGGTCATAAACTCTCTTTCTCTCTGAAGCCATCCCATCCCATCCCATCCCAAATGATGTGTTTCACATCTTATTTAAGCGCATAAAGTCTAATAATAATAATGATAAAAAAGTCTAACATTACAACCTTATGATAATGATAAAAAAGTCTACTATTACACCATACTAATGATAAAAAAGCCTTCCTTCAC
>NW_024703608.1:0-972 GCF_008729295.1 Plectropomus leopardus | reverse complement strand
CAGGTGAGTTAAGATGTTAATGAAGGATATTTTATAAACTCGGCCTTAACTGTCAGTGTTCTGACAGCTGGAAATCTTTTCTGCATAAACAGAACAAAGCTCTAACGGAGCAGCTTGAGGGTGTGCGAGCAGAGAGAGACGGTCTGATGTCTGAGAGGGAGGCCAGCTGTCAGAGCTCCACAGAGGAGATGGAGAAGCTGCAGTGCAGAGTGACGTCTCTCAGTGAGGAGAGACATCAGCTGCAGGAGACACTGGAGGGACTGAGACAAGAGAAGCAGCAGCTCAGAGCTGAACTGGAGGACAGGATGGAGATGGTAAAAACTTTGGATGAATAGTCTAAATTGAGGTAGTGGTATATCTGAGGGCATTCTCCCTGAAATCTACTCCTGTTTCTGATTTTTTTTTTTTTTTTTCAAATTTAGATTTCTGTTTCAACAAATCATACAGTCATATTCAGAATCTCCCCCACAGTTTTTTTTTTTATTTAATTTAATTTTTTTTGTTTTCTCCGCTGCATCCACAGGAACCATTTCATATTCATGAAATAAAATTTAGGAAGTTAGGTAATAATTATGATAATAATAGTGTTGATAATAACAGCAATAATAACAATGAAAGGAATAATACTAGATAAAAAAATAATAATGAGTAGAAAAAGAGAAAAAAGGACAAAACACTCAAGCTTTAAAAACAAAAAGGTGGTTCGGGGGTAAGGGTCAGGGAAGGGAACGAGTGTGTGAAGTGACGCGTGTAGTAATGTGAGTGTGAGAGTATGTGTAATGAGATAATAATGTTTCTTTTGGGAGTAGTTGTTATACAAATGATCATTTAGAAAGTGAAGTATTCCTTTAGGTTAAACTCCCACATATCAAATATTTTGAACAAACACTGGCAAGAAATTCCAGGACTCCAGGAAAGGAGATTGATTTCCAGTCCAGCCTGGTCTTACTGTTCTCTCCTGTGTTGTGTGTG
>NW_024703607.1:0-697 GCF_008729295.1 Plectropomus leopardus | reverse complement strand
AAGTCTATAAATTAAATTTAATTCATTTCAATCCTCCGTAGTTGCATATTTCCCATTTTTATGATAATTGTAATGTTGACTTTTAACATGTGCTAAATAATAAAAAACAAATAGTTTCAGTCTGGTTTTATTCAACGAAAACTGGAAATGTTTTAGTCCATTAAATTCACGACATTATAATCAAATTTTAGTCATTACTTTTATAAAATGTTTCATTAAATAATTTATCGTTCTCTTCTGAATGTCCAATAGTCCAACGCTAACATTTTTGTCTCATTGTTGTCGAGTTGTCATAGTTTTTATTATCATGATCTATTTTTAGCTCAACGTCTTTTTTTTGCCATGGTAAAAAATTTGTTGAGAAATCTTTTTTTGTCCAAGTATCCATGAAAAGCTGGAGACATTTGACCTTTGAGGACCCTCAGGACGTCCGGGGCCGACCTAACGACCGTCTCAAGAGTTTGAACTGAACAGGGTGAAGCAGCGTTTTGTTGTCATGCAGCACAAACCTGGAATAAAAGACGAGCCCCAAATCTGAACACACACAGGTCAAAGCTGGAAACTTTCCTCTTTTTTTACCCCGCATTTTTCCACCTGTTTATTACTACAAACGTATCTCTGAACTCAATTTAAAATCATAAGATAAAATCATTTTTTATCCCTCACCGAGGAAATCATCGTTACAGAAACGTGATAC
>NW_024703606.1:0-896 GCF_008729295.1 Plectropomus leopardus | reverse complement strand
TTTTTTCCCAGCATCCTCGATTGATTAATCTAAACAGAAGGTGAGCGATTTGTGACTTGAAACTGAGCCGTCACAAGGTTCGGCCTCACAGAGGATTAGATTAGACAGTCATGTGTGACCTATCAGCTCTGCAGCTGCAGCCTCACAACAGTCCAGCGCAGCGCAGAGTTTACGCTCAGAAAAAATACACGTTTAACCCATCTGTGCATTCAGTTTGACACATATTACTGGTCTACACGATATCAGTAACATTCAGTGAGTGGGAAATTTTGATGATTACCAAAGTTGCTGAATTGTGATATTTGTGTGACAAATCAGGGCAGCAGAAATGGCAGAAACGGTGTCAACAAATGACGGTAAAAAATATATATATTTCATTATTTTGTTTCCAGAAGCCATCATTTACTTTAATAGCTGCACTTTTTATTTATTAATTTTTTACTATTTTTATAATCGTTTTTTAACAAGTAAATAAAATAATACATTACAATCAACATCTACACCAGTACCTATACCCATATGTACAGTTAACCAAAACAACAGGGATGAAACAGAATAATAATAAAATAACATAAAAATAGTTTGGTTTTTCTTAATTAAATGGTGGTGGGGGTGCTACAAAACTCTGATCTCTGATTCATTTCTCTGAAATCCTTGTTCAGAATAAAGGACTCATAATTCAAGACGATGTGATGTGTTTGAAAGGATTAATAAAAGGTTGTTTTTGTCCAGAGAGAATTAGATTTTCTCTTGCTTCAGCTACTTCATTACATCTCTCATAAGGTTTGTAAGTAGTTTCACATTTTAGTATCTGCATCTATTAGCTGTAGCAAGCTAACTCTTAATTATAAAGCATGCCAGGGGACGATACTAACACTGATAACAACGTTTTTTTA
>NW_024703605.1:0-4782 GCF_008729295.1 Plectropomus leopardus | reverse complement strand
GGCTCCAACCAGGGCAGCGTCGCTCACCTCAGTGAGGTTAACCAGGAGAGCATCACCAGCAGAGGTACTGCATGTTAAAGCTTTTTGCAAATAGCTAATGGGCATAACTAGAGTAGTCTTTTGTGCTTGGTTGTCGACAGAAACAGACAGTGAAAACTGCTGTTTTGATTATTATATTGACTCTTTACTGCCTATTATTACATTTTCAATGTCTTTATCTGTCACAGAGACGAGGACATACAAATACATCAAATTGCCCTGCTTCTGTTTCAAAATAAAAGTCCTCTGACAGAATCCTATCAGTTGCTGAAGGCAGTTTCTGTGAAACATTTGCAGGACCGTGTTGTTGACAATGCAGGCACTGTGCATCTTCATAAATGTGGAAATGCAGTAATCATAGCAACAGGCAGCTCACAGCTACAACGCTGCCAGTGTGAACACTGCAAGTGTGCACACACTTTGACATCAAACAAAGGAGGCAAGCCAAAAAAAAGAAAAAACATCCTGGTTTCCCTGTCTACACATAAACACTGAAAACAGCATTTCTGAGTATCTCCACCCTGACCTCAGTTTTCGAAAACATTCATTGTCAATGACCAAAAATTCAGTTTGCGTGTGTGAGAAAGGCCAAAACACAGAAAAAGCTTCTAAAAATACCGTGTGCATGTGGACATGCACACTCATGCACTGCATTTCAAACTCTGTGCAGATGTATTTGGTATAATGTTTTAGCGCTGCTTAGGAGAAGCTGGAGGTTAATTAGTGACGCCACGTAATTTCATCGCGCCAGTTAAGGAGCTGAAATTAGCATGTTGATGCAGGTGTTCCCATCAGTGCCAATAAAAACCAGTGTCTACTGCAGAGTCATGTGACGCAGGTATGAATGCCAATCGTACGCATTCTCATTGCATTTAAAAGCCAGATTTTAGCAGGTGTTAGTCGTTTTTTTGTGCAGTGGAATGGGGCTGTATACCATATACCCCTGCTGACATTCCAGGAACATATGAAGGTATGAAAAATATATACCGCCCAAGCTTAAAGAGCAGTCGGATTGATTAAACAAACTGAAGTCGATCTGCCTAAATCACAAACACAGTTGCAGCATAACTACAGATACTCAAGCTCAATGTAGACATAAAATCTCCCGAGTGTAATCGCTCTAAACACTTCCCACTCACTCTTTGGACCACACAGCAAAATATTATGTTCTGTAATGTGCGTAGCTGCACAGTTTGGGAAAATTAGAGCCCAGTTGGAAACTAAAAACAGCCAAGTCAGTTGTTCAGCCGACCAGCTGTAAAGGACTTTTGGAGGGCAGGCACACAGCTGCACATCCCTGCCTTTCACTGCTACCGGGCACTTACTCAAAAACTTCCAAATGACGAATCCAGATGACAGCCTGTCATTTCAGAAATATCAGAACACACTCTGATGGAGCGTCGTGAGCCTCCGACTCAGAGAATTCACCCCAAATCTAAAAAGACGAGCTGTATTCAAATGAGGAAATGAACTGCACGGAAAGTGGAGTTATGAGATTTACACTTGGTTGAGTAAAACAAAAACAGTTTGGGGAAACAAACTCATATCCCGATTTGTGGTTTGAGCCTCAGGTGGTGAGATGTCTGTTCAGTTTAGCTGCACGTAGGATGATAAAATACAGAGAAAGGAAGGGGAAAGAGCCCCATCCGACCTCAGAGGAACGGCCATATAACTTCAGAAAAACCTAAACAAAACTCTGTGGTTCAGTCAGTTGTTTTCTGGTTGTTCAAATATCAAACAAAGCTCATGCGAAACTTGGACTTGTGTGTTCACTTCAGAGAGTGACAGCACCGTAAACAGCTTCTCTTTTAGTTCTCACTGGTGTTAAGCAAAGCAGAGCGCTGTCCAAACCCTGAGGGAGCCTGTAGGTTAGCACAAGGACTTAGCCCTGCTCTCATTAACAACACCATATGGGCCCTGCTCTGTGCTTTATCTAGCATGCAGCAACCACACACATGTACAGCACACACACACACACACACACACACACACACTTGCACACAGCACCGATTAGAGCGCTATTTAATATCAGCATTAGGACTGCAGGGATGCTTCTCCTCCGCGGTCTGTCTGAGCGTTCAGCCTTCATTGGTGTTCTCCATAATAATAACGCTGCTGCAGATCTGCTCATCATACAGACATTAAAGTTATTACAGTTTGCTTCTTTGGGATGAGGTCAGGTTTATCTCTGTATGGTTCATAAGAGCATTTAAGCTATGCTGCTAATGACTGAATCAATAGCTCGGGGTCTGAGGTTGAACGCAAGTCTCTTCTTAATACTGCCTTATGTTTTTGTCTTGAAGCACCACTCCAGCCAGTGTTACATCCTGTTTTCCAGTTACTGGGGGTTTTGTTAAAAGTCTGTCTTATTCAGTAGCAATAGTGGTCACTCTATCATAAGCTATGAGGTGGACCTGGAAGTCCCCTGCCCATCCAGGTAGTATCCACATGAATTCCAGGACACAAGGTTTTCCAGCAGAACAATGCATTTAAATAAGATGATCAATTTCATTCACTTAATTTCTCAGTTGTATTAATGTTTTGGCTCATCAGTGTATAGCTGGCTGAGTTCCTGCGCTTTCTACATGAACATTTTCAAAACACGACTCTAATTAGAAATATCATAAAAATGCCCAAATACACTGGAGTGGAGCTTTAAACCTGCCCACACATGCGATATTTAGCTAAATTACAGTATATTTTACATTGTTATTCACATTCATTGTCTTAATTTTTAAATCTTTTTCCATCTAATGTCAAAAATGTGCCAATTTTGGATCCTTGACTTTGACTAAACAGGAAGAAAATGACTATAACATTTCTAAACTGAATCTAAATGTGAGCAGGGAAATCTTTAAATTCTCTTGTAGAGAGCCTCTTTTTGGTCTGATAGGGCTGTTAAATGGTTGTTTGTGGAAATCTGTGGTTGTGCCTTCTGTTGTTCAAACAAATGTCCCAGTACAGTCATCCATTTCCCTACTCATGACTAATATAACATTTTTATCCATCACTTTTTGGTTGTGTTTCTTGTTCTCCTTTGTCTCATGCCTCCCTCCTGTCTGTGTGTTCCCATACAGACCAGGTGCTCCACCACTCCTCGGCGGACGTCTGGCCTCACACCTACGTCTCACAGGGCCTGTACTGCCTGTCATCCTCTGACGCCTGGGACCCAATCACCAGCCAGCCCTCGGGCGTGGCCTCGCCTGCTGCAGGCTCCTACATCATGGCTGCTGGTGAGTATTAAAACTCCTCTCTTACTCTGCCTCTAAATACCAGACGGGGCAGGTTTCCATTACAGATTTGAGCAAAACTTCAGCGATAACAGATTTGTGAGATGACAAGGAGTGATGTCATGTGTCTCCTTTCGCAATAACATTACAAGAAACACGGCGCTGGATGTTCAGAACATTAGCAGGTTTATTTCTATTGCAGCCACTGCACTACCTGTCATTATTTCCTATCAAAGGCGACATAAGCGTGAGCGAGCGATAATGGAAAGGCGAGCCCCTTATACATGGGAGCGGCCACGTATAAGGGGACTGGTAGTCCATGATTTCACATACAAATTGTGGAATCAAAACTTCCGGATGATCCGATCAACTTTCAAGAGTTCTGCGATGCAGTAACGGCTCTTGTACCTCCTGCTGCATCATGAGGGAGCCAGTTTCTACCAACAAGCACATAACCATAGCATCATGTGACCTAGAAAAGGCAAAAAAGTGTTTCCATTGCAGTTTTGCGAAATACTGCTTTATCGAATCGCCTGAAATACCAACTTATGCAAGTGTTAAAAACTTTTTTTAAAATTGATGTGTTTCAATTTGGCGTATTTTATGTTCGTAATTCCAATTTTTCACAATTTGAGGGTTACTCGAAACCGGCGTTGTGTCTCTGAGCATTGAGTGTGTTCTGGTTGCTCCAGGTGGCAGCAGTGGAGCAGGGGGGACACCTGGTGAGGGGTTTGAGGGGACGGTAGGCAGTTACCTTCAGCAGCACCACGCTCATCTCGCCCTGCAGCAACAGAGTCAACTCCAACAGCTCCAGCAGCTTCACCAGTACCAGCAGCATCAGCTTCTGCAGTACCAACAACAACAACAGGTCAGTAATATGACTGTTCATTCATACAGTGTTACTTATGACTCAGACACTGACAACAAACAGCTTGGAATCTAAACGTGACCAAACTGCCACTTAAGAGACGATGATACTCGTACTGGAATACGAGCACTGTATACACATACTAAGATTATAAAGTGAAGTAACAGGTTAATAGCACTGAAACTACACAGTATCCACAGAGTGTTTCAGTCATGGCTCCAGCACCAACTCTCTTTCTAATTTTGTTTACACAACTCATTAGCAACAGCTAATGAATCGTGAAATAATCGCAGCATGGATAATATAATTGTCTTTACATCTGTCAGTCCTGCAGATTTAAGTATCACAACAGCTATGAGATGGTTTGTCATGGCATTTTGAACAGATATTCATGCTTTCTATTATCCTGTAAACAGATATGCATGGCTCT
The DNA here is from genome assembly GCF_008729295.1 of Plectropomus leopardus. NCBI lineage: Eukaryota > Metazoa > Chordata > Actinopteri > Perciformes > Serranidae > Plectropomus > Plectropomus leopardus. The sequence continues at coordinate 215 of NW_024703605.1, read as the reverse complement.
CAGACGATGTATCCTGTTGACTTTTCAACACCATGAAATTGACTTTTGTCAGTTCATGACCAGACACTTTTAAAACTAGAGGGGACCACAGAAATGTAATTTCCTGGGTTGACCTTTAGAACACACAAACAAACAAACAAACAAACAAACAAACAAACAAACAAACAAACAAACAAACAAACAAACAAACAAACAAACAAACAACAGCAAACAAA
>NW_024703604.1:0-984 GCF_008729295.1 Plectropomus leopardus | reverse complement strand
ATTATTAGGACTTAAATGAATATAAATCACTGAATATAAAAATGATTCATCAAAATAAGTAAAATGGAAACGTTGTTGCTTTTTATTCATGTTTACTTGTGTTTGTTTACATGCAGTTCATCCATCCGTCCATTCATCCATCTGTCCATCCGTCCATTCATCCATCTGTCCATCCGTCCATCCATCCATCTGTCCATCTGTCCATCTGTCCGTCCTGTGCTGCGTCTCTTTGTGCTGGAAACAAAGCTGAAGCTGTGAGTCTCTGAAGGATCAACAGCGACACCTGCTGCTCACCTGAGGGAACACAGGTACCCTAAAATGAGCGAAGTAACAGAACAGCAGGTACTCTAAAAATATTTACCGTTATTACCACTTTAAAAAGAAATATTCAATAAGCTGCTTTTGAGATGTGAACAGTTAATATCACTTAAAAACATGGGTATTTACCATTATTGTCACTTTAAAAAATCAAAAAGTCCAGAAAGCTTGGCTTCCTTCTGACATGTGAATATTTGCTGGTGTCCTTCCTGTTCTTTCTGATATGATGTGAAATATTTTGAGGTTTTGCACTTTTTATCAGATAAAATGAGAAACCTGAAAATGCCATTTACGGCTTTCTGAAGTTTTTTTTCTGATATTTTACAGAATAACAAATCGATTCACTGGTGAAATAATTAACAGTGAAAATATTTTCTGTCATTCAGTCAAAAGAAAAAGTGTAAAATGAAAAGTGTGAAAAGATAAAGAGACAGATCTAAGTTTGTGTAAAGGCTCCGCCCCCTGTCCAGCTGTGCCTGTGGACCAATCAGCCGGCTCCGTGCGCTGACTGACAGCTCGCTGCTTTAACTCAATCAGAGCGCGGAGGCTCCTCATGACTTCCTGTCCCCATCAGAGACTCTAACCTTGTTACGGCGTCCCCGGCTGCTCGTAAGCTGCTCTGCTTTGAACAGCAGCCCCGTCCTCTGATCGTCCTCTGATCGTCCT
>NW_024703603.1:0-710 GCF_008729295.1 Plectropomus leopardus | reverse complement strand
ATGTCAGACAGGACTTGAGTTCTCTCATGACCACCTCTGTAGGCAACACCTCACAGCTGGAAGGTGAGGGTTTGATTCCCGTCATGAGCCTTCCTAAGTTTGTGTGTTGTCTACTATGGTGTTGCGGGTTTTCCCCGGGTGCTCCGGTTTGTCCCGCAATTAATTGGTATTAACATCAAATAACTCAAACTAAAAATAAAATAATAATAATTAATGTATACTCTTTTTGTTCTGCTTATCTCTTTATCATTTGCTGTAAGAGACGTAAATATTCAACACAGGCTGAGTGTTTAACCGATACCTCACAAAGTAAAATTTGAGTTTCAATGATATGGTATTCCAGAATACACAAGCAATATCTATATCTATATGTCATATTTTATTCACATCTTTCTAAAGAATAAAATATGAGATTACTGATTACTCCTGTTCCTATCCTAGAAATGTCCAAAAATGTTTGAAACGTCCTGAAATTCGAGGAATGTCCTGAAGTCCTACAAACATCCTAAAATCGTATAAATGTCCAAAAATCCTAGAAACCTGCTGAAAACCTTTGAATGTCCTAAAATTCAAGAAATGCCCTAAAATCCTTGAAACAACACAAATTCTAAAAATGCCCTAAAATCCTACAAATGCCCCAAAGCTTTAAAAAAGTCTAAACGGGGCTAAAAATGCCAAAGATGCTAAAGATGTATCAGGTTAGTGGAGCA
>NW_024703602.1:0-954 GCF_008729295.1 Plectropomus leopardus | reverse complement strand
ATAAATTCGCAAATAGACTTTTTCTTAGAGCTTAATGATACCCCTGATATAAGTAGTGGCATTCTGTGGGAATCCTTAAAAGCTTATATACGGGGACAAATAATTTCGTACAATGCAGGACAAAGGAAAAGAAAGATGATACGAATTACAGAATTAACAGAGGCAATAAAAGAAATTGACATTGCAAATTCTACAGCTCCCTCCGAGGAGCTACACAGAAAACGGATCCTGCTCCAGACCGAATACGATATCTTATTGAATCAGCGTGAGGCGGATCTATATCTTAGGTCAAGACAGGATCTCTATGAGCATGGTGAACGTGCAGGTAGGCTCCTGAGCCACCAACTAAAACAGTCAGAAGCGGCTGGTATGATAGTGGAGATAGAAGACAATCTGGGAAATAAAATTATAGATCAGAAAGATGTCAACAACCAATTTAAGTCTTTTTATAAGGATTTATATACCTCAGAAATAAATGACAGGGAGCGGGTGAAAACCTTTTGTGAAAATCTGGAAATGCCGTTCCTAGAGAGGGCAGAGAGGGATAGATTAGAGGGACCGCTGACTGCAAGTGAGATAGAGAATGCAATTCGGAATATGAAGACGGGTAAAGCACCGGGCCCAGATGGGTTCCCGAGTGACTTTTACAAAAAATTTGCATCCAAACTGATACCCCTACTAGGTAGAGTATATGAGGAGGTTCTTGATAAAAAAGTTTTACCTCAAACTATGTCACAGGCTGTGATCTCTGTGCTCCTTAAGAAAAATAAGGATCCGCTTAAATGTGAATCGTATCGGCCAGTGAGTTTGCTTGGCTGTGATTATAAGATATTGACCAAAGTATTGGCAGCTAGGATTGAGCCTGTTATAAGTAAGATAATACACCCTGACCAGACAGGGTTTGTTGCTGGTAGGCAACTCTCCAGTAATCTCCGTCGCCTTTTCAACGTGTTG
>NW_024703601.1:0-898 GCF_008729295.1 Plectropomus leopardus | reverse complement strand
CTGAAACACAGAGTACACCAGAGACCACAATCAGACTCGGACCATCATCAGAAGACAGACTTTCATTTGTAGTGAAGGTGCTTCAGTCTGTGAACTTATTTCTCAAAATTACTTCTGCTCTCATCCCACTTTGAGCCTGTGTGAGACAAAAATGATATTTAAAATGACTGCTGTGGGCAGCATAGGGATAAAAAAATGATAAAACTCAGACAAGTTTAATGCAAGTTTTATACAAAAGAGGACCACAGAGGATGGTGTGTGTGTGTGTGTGTGTGTTTTCCTGTGTTCTTTGAGGGGTTTATCATTTGACGTTAAAGGACATCTGAGTGCAGCCGGTGCTGATTGGTGCACTGTGCTCCACGGCAGGGTTTTATGTTTTTTTTTTTGTTTTTTTTTTTTTTACCTCCTTCCTCACAGCTAATGAAGCAGATGCAGAACAGGTGTGCACTGAGAGGAGAAAGAGAAGATGCCACCCTACAGCCGGGGTCGAGACTACGGGACCGCAGAGACCAAGAGGACGGTGGACAGGAGCCCTGACGCAGAGAGGACCGCAGGCTCCACGCACGCCGCCACAGAACTGCGGGACAGGGACACGCCTCGTGGGAAAGTGTCGGGCTGAATGCACACTGCACGCCTCGAAGAGTTAAGTCCCTCTTTTATATTTTGATGATCCTTACTGTTTAAATTTGAGGAGCTGGCCCAGAGTCCTCACAGTGATACTGACTGCATCAGCAAGACTGATAACTACATGGAGGATTATGGCCATGTTGAAAAAAAAGTTAGATTTCCAGGGTAAAGTTGTAATGTGACGAGAATAACGTAATGTGATGAGAATAAAGTCGTAATTTTGAGAATAAAGTAGTAATTTTGAGAATAACGTCGTAATATTATGAGAAAC
>NW_024703600.1:0-749 GCF_008729295.1 Plectropomus leopardus | reverse complement strand
TTTTTCTGAACAAACCTGATTCACTGACACAACAAAAACAAAGACTGATTCTAAAATGCTATTGTGAAATTTTAGACTTATACAAATCACACGGCAGGGTTTGATAGTCTTTAAACGTCACTGCTGCTTTTATTTAAGCTTCTGACATTAAACATGTTGCGGTGCTGTTTATCCACCAAAACTGCAAAACATCACACGAGAAAATTCAAATTATTCAAAGCTTTGTATTCTGATCATTGTAAAGTTTCTTACAGATATACAAACTACAAGAAATCTCCCAGAATAAGCTATGATTACATAAATACATTCTGTATAAATAAATGAACACTGCCAGAGCATTGTTTTGACATATATATTATTATAACATGATGACTCTATTCACTGGTTTAAGGTTGAGATGAGCAGCTCACTATGACCTGCATGTGTTCCTTCATTTCATTCAAGACGCCTGTTCCCTTTACTGTATTCTCCCAGGTGATCAACTTCATTTAAACAATGGTGAGAGTCATTGTACAGTTTGGCTGGGTTTTTTTTTACATTAGCAGTGCAATTATTTGCTGACATCCCAGGCTTTAAAGATATATTGTTTGGCTTTTTGTACTGATAATGATCCCATGGTAAAGGTACTTAAAGTTGAATTTGAAAGCAAGTTAATTTGCAGCTCTGTTAATTATTGCAATAGATACATAATTGTACTGACTATGTATCAGCAGCAGCAGTGAGCTGGACTTGATGTGCAAAGACAGCTT
>NW_024703599.1:0-629 GCF_008729295.1 Plectropomus leopardus | reverse complement strand
GCAGATCTGAACTATTTTGGGCCCTACAGCTGCACAGTGAGGAACACCTCATCTGATTTCTACCCGTTACATTCATGTAAGACTTAAGATACTGACCTATATATGCTGCTTTCTTACACTCTTATTACACTTGTTTAACGCTTTTCTAGTCTTCTGACCACTCCAAGTGCTTTTTCACCACATGTCACATTAACCAACAAGGTGCCACCTGCTACATACACTCACACACTGATGGAACAGTCATCGGAAGCAATTTGGGGTGCAGCATCTTGTCCAAAGATACTTCAACAAGTTTACTGGAGGAGCCTGGGTGTAGCTACACTGATCCAAAGAATAACTGCCATGCTTCACATGAAACACCACCAGACAAACCATGAAAACTACAACAAAAATAAAAAACATAAACACATAAAAACACTCCCTCTCAGTACAGCATCAATATTAAAACAAAATTACCAAAAATGCACCTCCAGTGTCCATGTGAGAAACATTAACAACATAATTCATGAATAAATAAATATTTACCGTATGCGCCTCCAGAACCATGTGTAGAATATCGTTACTCTGGAGTTGTACTTTCATCATCTGCAGCCATGTTGCTCTTACCCACAATGCTACTGACCTATGAT
>NW_024703598.1:0-869 GCF_008729295.1 Plectropomus leopardus | reverse complement strand
GGTAAGTTTGAAATCGGCTGATAGTTGTTCAGTACAATGACATCCAGGCTGGTCCTCTTTAGGAAAAGCTTGATGACTGGAGTTTTCAAAGCATTTGGAAAAGTGCCCGATTGGAAAGACAGATTAACTATAAGAGTGAGTTGTTTTACCAGACTGTTCAGAACAGTTTCAAGAAGGCTAGTGTGTAAAACATGAAGGTAGCAGGTGGAAGAACCGAGACTGGAGATAATTTCTTCCAGTGTTTTTGCACTGATGGCTTTAAATTGTTCCATACTTAGTAAGTTACCTTGGGAAACCTGCAGTGATGGCACATTATTCTTTGGCATTGAAGAGTTAATTACAAGTCTTGATGCCTTGAACCTTGCAATTAAAAAAGTCAGCAAACTCATTACATTTGTTGGTGGAAACTAGTTCTGGAGATATTGGAACAGGAGGGTTAGTTAATCTGTCCATGGTAGCAAATAACACACGTGAATTGTTACTGTTTCTGTTGATGTTCAGAGAAAAATGACTGCCTTGCACTTCTAAAGGTCAAATTATAAATGCGTACGTTTTCTTTATAGATTTCAAAATGAACGTGAAGCTTTGACTTACGCCATTTTAGTTCTGCTCCCTTTTCTGGACCTTTACAGAAGGAGTGTTTCTCCACGGTGCCTTCTGCCTTTTACTTATTAATTTCACCTTAACAGGAGCAATGGCGTCAATTACATTTGCAATTTCAGAAGTGCAGGAGTTCAAGAGATCATCAACATGGTTTGAGATTGTGTCAGTTTCAAATTGGATGGATAAGAGATAAAAACTCACCAAATGACAGCTTCTTAAAAAGAAATCTGTCCCTGAAAAGGGCACAGACACCACCTCCTTTTTGT
>NW_024703597.1:0-897 GCF_008729295.1 Plectropomus leopardus | reverse complement strand
TGTGTGTGTGTGTGTGTTTCTGTCTGTCTGTGTGTTTGTGTGTGTGTGTGTCTGTGTGTGTGTGTGTGTGTGTGTGCGTGTGTGTGTGTGTACATATACACATGTATATTCACTGTTTTTTTCATGTTCATCACTATGCATTTTACTGACTTTTTCAAAATGAGATGACACGCCTGAGGACTCTGCTCTCTTCTGATTGGCTGACAAACTGTGAACCAATCAGAAACTGAGTGTCAGAAAGTGTGTGTGTGTGTGTGTGTGTGTGTGTGAGGAGATTAAAGTTAACCTGAGGAGGAGATTTACAATCTTATCCTTTTAACGCAGCACGCAACACATGCACACACACACACACACACACACACACACACACACACGGACATGCACACACACGCCTGACCTTTGACCTCTGACCTCTGTGTGACTCAGATTGAGCTGCTGACCGTCAGCTGACCCTCCGTCCACACAAACTCTGTTCAAACTGTGAAACTTTATTAGTATTGGCTGTGAAACACTCAGAGGATCAATAAGTTTGATCGGAGTTTGGAGCATGACGTCATCGTCTCTCATTGGTTGAGCAGATTTGGTTTCGTGGATGTGACTCTGACACAGAAACTAAATGTTCTCAGGGACTGTGAGTTATTTATGAGGCGAGGCGTGTCACATAATAGCTGAGGCTCTGGGGCCGAAGCTTTGACCGTGCTGCCGATTTAAAAAAACAAACATGCGGTTTGAAAGGCTTGATTTCTTTTAAAGAACATTTTTGTTGAATTCTTTTACTTTTCTTTTTTTAATTCTTTATAAACTTTTGGCTATTTTTTAAGACACCATTTTTGACTTTTTTAACTTCTTTCATTCCTTCAACCAACAGGCTCACATCTACAGACTCAGACCCCCGCT
>NW_024703596.1:0-846 GCF_008729295.1 Plectropomus leopardus | reverse complement strand
CACAGGCTCCTTATGCATAGGGCCTAGAATTCTGTGCTACACCCCTGTCTCCATCACACACACATTTACAGCTGCAGCGTGAATCATTGTGTTCACTCAAGGTGTGTGTGTGTGTGTGTGTGTGTGTGTGTGTGTGTGTGTGTGTGTTTGTTTGTTTCCAGGAAGCTGGCGAGCGGCCGAAGCAGGAAAACTGAGACGGTCCCTGCAGAGAAAGACGACACATCGAGCACACACATAGGACTGATATAAACACACTCTTTGTTTTAGTTTTTTAATGAAAAGTTTTAATTTGTTTGTTTAGCTCTAATGTTAAATTAACGAGATTAAGGAGCACAAAAACGAGGAGGAGGAGGAGAGGCCGTGTTGAGTGATGATGATGATGATGATGATGATGATGATGATGTTATGTGACGAGCTGTCGGAGAACGTCTGTGTTTCATTCATTTTTCTGTCACTTTTGTTCTGTTTTCATCTCAGTGAAAGTGTAGCACAGTTTTTTTCTCATCATTGTTTATCAAAGATACTTTAAGGGTTACTGTCATTGTCCCGTGTTTTCAGTTTTTCACACTGGTCCAGTATTTACAGAGCGCTGTGACGTAACCACTGTGGGACTGTCCGTGCTGTCGATTTACATCAACTAAAAGTGTTTGTTTTTGTCACTGATGGGCTCAGATTGTTATTTTAAGTGTCTGACAACATTTTGGAAAGGATCCCTGCAGAGAAAGATATTTTTGTGAAAATGTAACAGTAATTTTATCATTGTGCCATCAGTTAACACTGTTGTTTTGCAGCTGATGGACTCAGATTGTTATTTGAATATATCTATTATCGTAATATCAATCTGAG
>NW_024703595.1:0-828 GCF_008729295.1 Plectropomus leopardus | reverse complement strand
TGTCTGTGGTTCCAGGTGAGTCAGCAGTCTGTCTGTGGTTCCAGGTGTCAGGTCCTTCTTCGTGTTCTGTAAGAGTTGTCGGTCCATCCAGCCCGGGAAACTCAGAGTTTGTTGTCGGAGCTGCAGACAGACGACGCTGACGCTCAGCAGGGTGAGTCACATGACCACTGATGATGTCACACTGATGATGTCACACTGATGATGATGTCAGGACGTCTGCCTTTCAGGGTCCGTCCTGTTGGGACGACGTCCTCCTGCCAGGTCGTGTCCACGGTGTGTGTCAGTCAGACGGTTGTCACGGCAGTGAAGCGGTAAGTGGGCGGGGCTTCATCACAGTTCAGTGTCTCTTCATCCCACAGACGGACGCCATGACAGCTCCGCCCACAGTGTCAGTGTGTCACATATACACAGTGTGTATATACAGACACACACAGTAACACACACACAGCGTCTGTGTGTGTGTGTATACAGACACACACAGTAACACACACACAGTGTCAGTGTGTGTGTGTGTATACAGACGCTCGTAGAGTCTCCGTGTTAGTAAACGAGAAGAACTAAAGACTCAAAGTACACTCTGTGCGTGTGTGTGTGTGTGTGTGTGTGTGTGTGTGTGCAGGAGTTCTACATGAAGTGTGCGTCTCATCCAACCTCAGAGGACGATGTCTCTGTGGCCCTCGACCTCATCATGTCCAACAGTAGAGATGTCCCCTGCATTGCCTGCACTGACATCATGTAACACACACACACACACACACACAGAGTTTATTAAACACAATGTTTGTTATCAAAGAGAGAAAATAATGCTCTCTCTGTCTTTGTCTGTCT
>NW_024703594.1:0-1816 GCF_008729295.1 Plectropomus leopardus | reverse complement strand
TAGGATACATTAAATATTTCTTCATACTCTCCTACGTAGGATACAATTAAACATAAGGCTGCAATTTCTATTCTTGGTGAATAATTAAATGTGCACACACAGAGCTTTGGTTTTAGCTGGTGTGAGTGGTCTCTGTCTCCAATGTCCCATACTTTATAGAACACTACGACAGCTATCAGTGTGTCTGCTTTAACAAACATTCACAAAGTGATAAGTGAATGTGGTTGCATCTATTTCCAAGCCAAGCATAAAGTTGTGCCTTAGTCTATGTTCTTTGTTTCAACCGTTTACTGAGAAGCTTTATTCTATAAATACGAAATGAAAACTGGCAACCACACACTGAAAACATGCTACACAGACATGATGAGCAGTGAGCATGGCATGAACAGTAGCATTTTAAGCCCAGTCAAAGACCAGTTTGCCCTCAAGGCTCCATAGTGTCAACCAAATTATCCTACAAGCAAGGGCTGCATGTTTTACCTTTAACCAATCAGAGACGAGGCTGACTGCAGTCCTAAATGGTCCTAATTAAGCCAACTGCAATGAAATTATGGAGCTGCTTCTCTCGAGTAAACCAAAAACAACAAAATGTTAATTATTTACAACTATTTTTCTATTGTATTAATTGCACTCCCCCCACACATCTCTAACCCACTGTTGTCTAGCGTAATGTTGAAGTGGGGCGTCTGTTCATACATGATGCATGATGTCTGGGCGCATAGGTTTTACATCTCACTCACACCACTGTTGAAAAGTCTGTAATCTCTCACCACAAAGCTCGATTGAGTCCAGTCAGACGTGTGAGAGGACTACTCTGTATTTTGAATGGTCTTTCATGCTTTTAAGTGGCTGGACTCCTCTTTACAAAAGGATGTTATTTTGTATGAAAGGTTTGTTTTGTACATGAACAAAGCGCTGAACAATGGCTCAACCAGACTGACAACTGAAAGTGCAGAATGAGAGAAAAATACCTTTAGAGCAACAGCTGAATAAGAATAGAGGAAATCAGCAGCCATCGGTAAAAGAAACTGAAAGCTTAGCGTCAAAATGTGTGCATATTTAAAAAAGGAACAGGTTCCTGGTTCAGTATCAATGCAGAATAATGCATTGAACAAGCTGGAATGAAGAGGCAAAGTGTTGCTTTAACAGAGCTTTTCTTCAGACTGCACAATAGAAACAGAGGGCTGGTCTGAACGGATGATAGTTTTTGCTCTTCAGTAGGTCAGACTTATCAGCAGGGGGTTCCACCTTCCTCCTTGTGGTTTAACTTCATTGTCTACAGATTTCTACTCTGAATTATATTCAGAGTAGAAATCACCAAGATGGTGAGTACAGGAACATTATTGTCTGCCTCTGTTAGGCAAGTTTCCATCAACCCTCAAATTGCACAAATTAAAATTGCAAACACAAAATATGCTTATGGAAATTTTGAAAAAAATCCCATTTATCACAAAAAAGTTTTTACATTCACAAAAAGTGATATTTCATGCGATTCGAAAAAGCCATATTTTCAAAACTGCAAACTTCTTTTTGATCATTGAGGTCACATGATGCAATGGCTATGTGCTTGTCAGTAAGAACTGACTCGCTCATGATGCAGCAGAAGCTACAAGGTGTTACTGCGTCACATAACTCCTCCAAAGTTGAGTGGATCATCAAAAGTTTTGAATCCACAATTCTTCTATGAAATCGTGGACTATCACCTCCCAGGAATCTTTCATACATGGTCACTCCCATGTTTAAGGGGCTTGCCTTTCCATCATTGCTCGCATAACACGCCTAGGTCGCCTTCAAGTGGAAATAATGACGGCTAGTG
>NW_024703593.1:0-503 GCF_008729295.1 Plectropomus leopardus | reverse complement strand
GTCACACATGTTGACTCCAGTTTCCGTCTATTTTTTCCTGACTAGTTTTGTTATGCATTTTCTATTTTCAAGATATCCATTTCAATTTTCTCTCTTGACGTTTTGATGTCTTTGGTCTACCAGTATGGTTGCTTTTTACAACCTTCCCATGTTTTTTTACTTGGTCAAGATTTTAGACACAGCTGACTGTGAACAACCAACATTCCATGATGATTTACTTTCTTTAAGAAGTTTCATAATCCTCTCCTTTGTTTCAATTGATATCTCTCGTGTTGGAGCCATGATTCATGTCAATCCATTTAGTGCAAAAGCTCTCCAAGGTGTGAGCGCTTCTTTTTAACTGCAGAGTAATAAGCAGATTTAATCTAGTACAGGTGTTAGTTTTGGAAATGGAAATTTAAAGGGAGATTCCTTATTTTTTTCCTCAGAATTTAATGGGTGAGTCCATATTTTTTTCCCTCTGATTGAAATAAAGCAATTGTTATTGACTACCACAGCTTTTT
>NW_024703592.1:0-757 GCF_008729295.1 Plectropomus leopardus | reverse complement strand
GCTCAGTAGCAGCACAGAACTTGTTCTGACAGAAGGCTATCTTAGCGGACTGCAAGGAAGACGTAAAGGAAGCAAGTTTCTGTTTGTATTAGGACAAATCAGTGGGTTCTTGGGATTTACGCCACTTTCTTTCTGCTGCCCTGAGTCCAGTTCTTTGTTCTCTCAGGACTTCAGAGAGCCACAGACTTGCTTGTTTTTTCTTGGCTGGTTTGGACACCGGGGGACAGGGTTTGTCCAGAGAGGATGCCAGAGAGGAACACAGTGTTTCTGTAACCTCATTAACAGAAAGTGAGGAGAAGTGTGAGTGGTCAGGCATGGCAGAGCTCACCTCATCAGACAGCCGTGCTGCAGTGAGGGACTTATGATTTCTGCAGACGGAAATTTTCTGAGTGGGTGTCTGCAATTTCAGAAAAGTAGCTGCAAATTTTACCAAGAAATGGTCTGACAGGTATAGTAGGGTAACTGTCACATCTGCTATGGAGCAGTTACGAGTCAGCACCAAGTCAAGGACATAACCAGCTTTGTGGGTGGGAGGAGAAGGAGCTAGTACAAGTGCAAAGGAGCAGAGTAGTGCCAGAAGGTTGTTTGCTAGAATACTGTCAATGTCAATGTCAATGTTCATGTCTCCCTTGACAATCAGTGGTGTGCCATCATCAGGGATGTCAGAGAGTAACATGTCCATTTCAGAGACAAAGCCATCCAGATTACCCCCTGGTGGGCAGTACACAACCAGAATATATGCTTTGATGGGAGCAGT
>NW_024703591.1:0-387 GCF_008729295.1 Plectropomus leopardus | reverse complement strand
GTCAAGTATGACTCACAGGGTGAATCATTAAGCCTTCAAACTAGTCAGAGCTGATCAGATCAATGAATGAGAGGAGAAGATGCTGCTGATGCGAGTGAAAGCAAACTTTTAGCCCGAGCTTGATGAAGCTCACTTTCACTGCGCCTGGCGTTCTGCTGCTTCATCTGTGCCAAAGGTACACTCTGTGCTCTGAGGGAGTGGTGCAATACATAACCAAAGAGTTTATATTTCAACAGTGCTGTTATTGAACGGTCCAGCTCCAAAAATTGAAAATCTACTTGTGGCCATGATGTTTTGATCGTGGCAGACCGCCACACATAAATAAGTGTGTGGGAGACGCTGTTATTGTATATTTGCTGTTAAGTTTTATGTATTTTAAGGTTCATC
>NW_024703590.1:0-396 GCF_008729295.1 Plectropomus leopardus | reverse complement strand
GGACCAAAATTGTTTGTTTTATACATCAATGACATCTGCAAGGTATCAACTATTCTGAGACGACACTAATAGATTTCGTGATGAGAAAATTTGGAAATGGTATCAGCTAAAGTGACTAAATTAAAAGTATGGTTCGATTAAAATAAACTGTCTTTAAATTTTGAACAAAACTAACTTTATGTTGTATGGAAATCGTAAGACTGACACACAAGTCCAAATTATGATTGATAAAGTTATGATTGAAATGAGTACATGAGAATCCATTTCTGGGTGTCAGACAACAAAATCTGCTGGAAACCCCAAACGAAATAAGTGTGTTCCAAGTGAGCAAAGAGCATTGAAGTTTTGGACAAAACACGACACATTCTTAACTACAAAGCACTACATATCCTGTAT
>NW_024703589.1:0-413 GCF_008729295.1 Plectropomus leopardus | reverse complement strand
AGAGACATTTTCATAATAATGTTTTCAAAATACAAAAATTGACATTGATAACCTTTATTTTCCTGGTTGAAGAAACCCTGACTCAGCTAAAAACAAAAAGGTTATGATGTGCATCATGTTTTTTAATTTATTTACTGACAACTTAATTTCGTTACTTATGTGCTGCACAGAAGTTACTTTTGTGGTACATTGCAGAGAAAGCAGAACATGATAATTTTTTGTACACATTTTTATTTTCTCTTTATAATGTTTAAAATGCTTTTTTATTTCAGAAGACAGATTTTTTTTAATTGCACATCATGCTTGTTAGTACAGCACACAGGAGTGATGTTAATAATCCAAATAAAAAGTTCCCATTCATAAGTGTCTCAGCATTGATGTAAAAGTTACTTCTGATTTTTGATGTCTTGGGA
>NW_024703588.1:0-613 GCF_008729295.1 Plectropomus leopardus | reverse complement strand
AACTCAGGGATCTAACATGTCATAATAATTTTGCATGTTGCTTCACCCTCTGAAAACCAACCTCCCACTGGCGGCCATGGGGCACTAAAATTAAATCTCTGATTGCTGGAGTGTTTTTTTTTTTTTTTTTGCAGCACAAAGCTAAGACGTGTGTTTTTCGTGCCATCATGTTGTCCTCTTGCGATGATGTCATTATGTTAGGTTACAAGCGGTCCAGAAGATGGTGAATTTTATAGGAATATCTATTGTATTTTTTTTTTAATTCATGACACAATTTCAATACTTTTATTAACTATTATGGTTTATTGACTTACATAACCTTTTCGCTGATAGGCTGGAAAGATTTTAAGGAAACTAAATACCAAAATATAAAACTGTAGGCATTAGAGAAATTTTTCTTATGCAGGCAAAACTATCAAAATCATTTTGCACTCTGCTTATAAAAAGAAGCATATCTGAAAAACCTGTGATAACTTTGCATTAAACAGATGCTTTATTTCATCTGTGCAGCAAACACAAAACATTTCCTCCTATAAAGTAGTTACACTGGAACCTGAGCTTATCTAGAAACTTTCTGCTGACTACTGCAGCTTTGAAAAAGCATGCCATTCAC
>NW_024703587.1:0-421 GCF_008729295.1 Plectropomus leopardus | reverse complement strand
CCAAAAGAAGGCAAAAATATAGAAAACTGTGAATCCTATCGTCCCATCTCAATATTAAATGTAGACTATAAGTTGTTTAGCTCTATAATCTCTAAAAGAATTGAACACTACCTGCCTGATTTAATACATGAGGACCAGACAGGTTTTATTAAAGGCCGCCAGACTCAAGACAACATTAGGCGAACCCTACATATTATAGAACAGATCAACAAAAAACATCTGAGTGCAGCTCTGATCAGCCTTGACGCCGAAAAGGCTTTTGACAGAGTCTGCTGGCCTTTTCTATATGGGGTGCTAGAGAAATTCGGCTTTAATAAACAATTCATTAGATGTATACAAGCCCTTTACACAGAGCCAAGTGCTAGAGTAAAAATTAATGGCCATTTGACCAGCAGTTTTAAGCTATTTAGGGGCACCCGCC
>NW_024703586.1:0-721 GCF_008729295.1 Plectropomus leopardus | reverse complement strand
GAAAACCTCCCTATCTGTCTCCTCCTCTGAAATAAAACTTTATGCAACTTGTCTGCACTGACGGTGGCGTCATCAGACCTCGACGTCTGAGAATTCAGCCCCCAATGTTTTATAAACAGACCTAAATCCATGTGGGGGAGAGCTAAGGGACTGATCTTTATTTATCAGAAGAGGGGGGTATATTTGGCGATTTTTATTTTTGCAGGCGGTTTCACTGGTTTGGAAGGCATGTTTTCCTTAAAAATGTTAAAAGAGAAAAAAAAAAAAGATAAAAACTTTTAGAAAAAGAATGTCACAAAAAAGTCAAAAAATTTAAAAGAGGAAATTGCCAAATTATTTAATTTAAAAATTTAAAGAAAAAAATATCAGCCAAACTTCAAAACATTTAAAAAAAAATATAAAATAAAAAAATGCTGAACACACAAACAAATGCCAAAAAGTTTAGATTAACAAACAAAATGCCAAAAATTTTAAAGCATAGGAAAACAGTTTCTGGCTGTGATAAATGATGTAATTTTGGTGGTTTTTTATTTTGTTGGGCACAGGGGTTTGGAGGACATGATTTCTTTAAAATGGAAACCCAAAAAAAGGAAGAAAAAAAATGGTCAAAAACCAAATGGTCAAAAATGGTCTTTTTTTTTTTTTTTAAAGAAAAGCAAAATCACCACAAAAAAATTACCAAAACTTTTTTAAAAAATCAGCAAAAATGTAAAAAAAAAAA
>NW_024703585.1:0-887 GCF_008729295.1 Plectropomus leopardus | reverse complement strand
GCGTATTAAGGTTGAGATTATTCAAAGTAGGACTGCTCTTTGCATGAAATGATTTTAATGCCTTTTTCACTGCACATGGCTGCACATGATACACTGTGAGGTGAGAAGCTGCTCACACACTCACCTACCAGCAAAGTATCAAAATGTGACTGTCTCAAAACTGAGAGGACCTCCCTCCTGACTGGTTCTCCAAATGCTGCTGTCATTTTAGCAAAGAACATATTTTATTGACAGCAGTACTTGATAACAACATGTTGGTATCTTAATCTGCATCAATATTTCAGCTTGTCCTTGTGGAACAAGTATGAATCTGGACGCAGCTGTGTTAGCTTGACTTACCGAGCTGAAGAGGATCCAGTGTATGTTTCCAGTGCATGCAAACCTCTGAGAAGAGCGACCAGCTGGTATAAAAGGCCCTCTTTCATAGCCCGGCTGTAGATCACATGATAGGGATAATCACATTGCTGCTGAAACCTTGTGGTTGCAAAGACCTACTGGACCAGAGCTAAATAACACTGACAGGGGTGATTTCTCAGAAAGTGCACAACAGCTCATAAACAACAAGGAGATATCAAAATTATCTGTTTATCAGTAAACAATGACAGATGGTTTGCTAATCATATCAATTAATGACATATTATTAAATTAAGGAGTAGCATTGCCTCTTTTATGAACTGATTTGGGAGTTCACAACATGCTTCCACTCACAGATTAGCGTCTGCTGTCTGAAATCTCACTGGACAAGTTCTCACAAATACTGATTTTATTTTTCTCGTGAGAACTGAACCATTCCTACAGATTATGACATTAGTCCCTTTTGAAATGGTAATGGAATTCAATGAATTCTAAAAATAAAAAACAAATGGACTGATTGTACAAAATAATCA
>NW_024703584.1:0-587 GCF_008729295.1 Plectropomus leopardus | reverse complement strand
GTCACTGAATGAAGAAACGAAGCTTGTACCCTCAGTGGCTGGCGGGGAGGAAACCCCGTAGCTCCACGAGCCGTCTCCACGTGCTGGAACGCCGACTGGGATCGGGCTGAGGGATGGTCTGGAACAAGCAGGGGTTCGGTAACCGGGAAGTCCGTCCGCGGGAGCAACAGTACCGACAGGGATCAGGCAGGAGGATCGTCTTAGCTGAGCGAAGGAGTCTTTATCAGTGGAGCCGTCAGTTTTCCGGAACGCCGAAACTGGAAACGTGGTCGAGAACAAAGAGCAGGTAGGTCCGGGGGGAGTCAGGCGAGGAGGGCAGGTCAGGAACAGGCAGAGTCGGCAACGGGTGATCTGACGGAGAAACGCTGGAAAGACATGCATAACGCAGAGGAACAATCTGGCAGTGTGTGTGTGTCCTGGAGTGTCTTATATACTGCACTGATTGATGATGAGCTGCAGCTGAGGGGAGAGCAGGCTGCAGCAGTGGGCGTGGTCAGCAGGTAGAGTGGAGCAGAGGGAGGGTGTGTGTGTGTGTGTGGAAAATTACTGACAGCAGGTAGGAGGAAACAGACAGCAGGTCCATGACA
>NW_024703583.1:0-2027 GCF_008729295.1 Plectropomus leopardus | reverse complement strand
TCTTTCTCTCTTTCCTTCTAGCTTTAGTCCATTAAAACTCGACCAAAGTGCAGCATGAAACAGTTCACAACACTTTCATAAAAAATCGAATGATTTGGTGAGAACCCGAACTGATTCGAGCCCGAGGAGAACAGTGAGAAAAAACGGCCTGTTGTTTCAGACTGATATTTGACGACGATGGAACGAGGACGGACCGGACTGCAGAATCTGTCAGAAGGTGTTTTCAGACAAAAGTGTTCGGGGGAGCTTTTTTTCAGTTTTCACACTGCCAACAGAAACACCGCACGGCGTGCTGAAAACTCGGCTGCAGTCGGCATTGCACCGTCACATCGCTGCGAACACTCAAAGTGATGTTTCTTGTCTGAGCTTAGTGAAGCCTCAACTTTACTGTGACTCCACACGTTCATGTTTTATGTTTTAAAAAAGGCTGTCGCTGGTGCTGCATGACTCACTAACGTCACTGAGGTTCCTCACGTGCCGAGAGAACCGACTCTGAAACAGCAGCTACAAACACGTCCCTAAAAACTCAGAACTACAACTGTTCCTGGTTCTCACGGTGCAGTTTTTAAACGCTGCTCTGAAAACTCGTCATATTGATGTTGCACCTCTCACACACATGAGCAAAACATGCAGATTTCATCTTTTTGTGTCTTTTTCGTTGTTCTTTTGCGTCTTTCTTTAGTTGTTATTCATCTTTTTATGGTTGTGTATATCTGTGGTAATGTTGTGTCTCCTTGTGGTTCTTCTTACCTTGCTTTGAGGTAATTGTGTCTTTTTTAGTCGATTTGTGTCACCGTGGATTTTTATATTGTTTTGTGGATGTTAAAATCTTTTTGAGGTAATTTTTATGGGGTTTTTTTGTCATGTTGTGGTCATTTTTTTGTCTCCTTGAGGTTGTTTTGTAGTTGCTTTGTGTCTCTTTGCATCTCTTTTTTGATGAATTTTAAGTCTCCTCCCAGCTGACAATTTCAGTGACACTTGACACTTTGGGCCCTGGATTCTGTTCCTGGGAAGCTCGCTCAGTTACTTAAAGAGAAATTCATATCAGGAAAGCTGCGTGAAAGTGTCACAGGAGTGAGCTCCTTCAGCCGGACTCCGGGTCAGAGCTGCTGCTGCTCTTTGTGAAGATAATATGAAGGAAACTACTTCTCGTTGAGCCTGGCTGTTTCCACTTGGTGATAAAGTGACTCTGACAGATGCTGAACTTCAGCTTCATGAGCACATTTCATATTTTCTGCTTTTTGCTCGGCAGCAGTCGGAGCTGAATCGATGTTTCCTCTGAGCTTGTGTGTCAGTGATCGTCCGACCTCAGCTGAGAGGTTTCACGCATCTTAAAGCTGTCGTTGTTATTTTGCTCAGATTCTGTCTGCAGACTCGACGTCTGGCTGCAGCTCTGCTCTCTGTCACGCAGCAGCTTTGGCAGCCGATAATTAAAGGTGAAGAAATGAGCAGAGTGGAGTCAGGTGTGTCTGCGTTGACGAGGAGTCTGACTCCAACAGGTGAGAAACCGGAGCTGCAGGACTGTCTGGAAACTGATCAGAGGTCAGCTGAGGACGCAGGAGAGCTGCAGGAGCTCACCCAGTGAACCCGAACGTCCTCAGTTTTAAAGTTCTTCAGTTGGTGCTTCGCTGTTCAGACTTGAACTCAGCTGAACTCTCTGAGCGGCTCCTCTCCTCCCTCACCTCCTCCTCCTCTGTCTCCTCTCTGCAGTCTGCTGTCACTTCACCTCCTCTCCTCCTGTTTTCATGCCATTTCAGGTCCTGCACTAAAAAAAAGTGAGTGGAGGAGATTGAAAATGTGTGTTTCCTGTGAGAGCCATGACTTCAAATCAGAAACAGACTGAGAGGAGAAATGAGGACAAACATATAACATATCCCAGTGCAGAGACAGCCTGGAGACGAGGGGACAGAGGGACATGCAAAGCCCAAAAGAATCAAACTCACAGCACTGCAGTAACGTGATCTGCACTGTAACAGACCCTTCTCATGCACCGTTCACACGTTTTCTCATGCACCGTTCACATGTTT
>NW_024703582.1:0-954 GCF_008729295.1 Plectropomus leopardus | reverse complement strand
AACTTAAATATACACTATTGAAGCTGGAATTAACGCAGCTGCTGACACCAGATTTGAACTCAAACTAAATCTCATTAGGAATTTAAGTATACTCATTTCAAGTACAAGGCCTCAAAAGACTCCTGTATAGTTATTTTTTTGTCACTACCTCCCAGAATCAGGGGTGGGTAATTTGAACACCTGCTGCCTTCCTTGGATGTGGTAGCTGTTTCTCAAGCTCCCTCTCCTGAATCAAATCCTAATTCCCCATTACCCGTGGACACCATGGTAGGCACAGAAGTACCATCAAAAGTTAATAGGGCAGATATTCAAATGAGACATCACCACCACAAGGGCCAGCAATCAGCTCAAGGTTATCTAGAGTCACCAAAGCGGCAAGGGCACCTCAAGGGGCAACTTTGCATGGGTTTGAGGTGTGATAAATGCACACATCCTCAGAGGTCAGCACTTGTTGACATGTATTAGCTCTAGAATTGCCACAGTTATCCAGATAAAGTTGGAGCAATCAAAGGAACCATAACTGATTTAATGAGCCATTCGCAGTTTCACTGTACTGGCTGTGTGTACTTAGACTTGCATGGCTTAATCTTTGAGACAAGCATATGCTACTGGCAGGATGACCCAGGTAGGCAAGGGTGCTCAGGGGCCACCCCGTCCCTGACTGGCAGAGGAGCCAGAGCAGCCAAGTGTTGGCCATTTCGGTTTCATTACGCACCAACTGGATGTGGTCAGTTTCCAAAAGAGAACTCATGCTTCCCAGATCTCCATCGTGCAGGCAGTGGAGACAGGCATAGGACAAATGGGACAGACAGGCCATCTTGGTCTCATTTGAGATGGGGCCAGTATGGCAGGAGTGCGGAGGGGGTGTTACACCCTCACAAGCTTAACCCTGCCAGCCATAGAGGTGAACCTGCTGGCCAAAGTAACCACCCACACAAACTCCGGCGCTAGGCC
>NW_024703581.1:0-422 GCF_008729295.1 Plectropomus leopardus | reverse complement strand
TCTGCCACTAGATGGCAATACCTGTGACCAATCTCACCTGAAGCACTTTTTGCACTTACTAAGGGTTTTTTCCTTAAGTGTAAATTTTTGCTTGTGTTGTATGTCAGTTTGGATAAAAGCGTCTGCTAAATGAAATTGTAGAATTGTAGTAGTGTTGATGTTTAGTTAATTTTTTGGACATGTTGTAATGTGGTGTTTTTGGCCGTTTTTGCAAAATTGTGTGCTATGGCGTGTCTTAGCATGCTGTTTTATGTGGTTTAAAGTTGTTTTCAGCTGTTTTCTGGACATGTCATATTTTGACTTTTTTTTGCCATACTGTGTATGGTAGTTTTCAGTGAAATTGTCAACATGCTATTTCATGGGTTTGTTGTCTATTTGTTGTTATTATTTCCGCAGCGTATGCTACAACAACGCTATACTGC
>NW_024703580.1:0-969 GCF_008729295.1 Plectropomus leopardus | reverse complement strand
ATACAGGTCCAGCTCAGTACTCATACAGGTCCAGGTCAGTACTCATACAGGTCCAGGTCAGTACACATACAGGTCCAGGTCAGTACACATACAGGTCCAGGTCAGTGCTCATACAGGTCCAGGTCAGTACTCATACAGGTCCAGGTCAGTACACATACAAGTCCAGGTCAGTACTCATACAGGTCCAGGTCAGTACACATACAGGTCCAGGTCCACATAACTACAGGTCCAGGTTCAGGTCCAGTCTGGTCCCCCTCCAGGCTCAGGTCCAGTTTTGTCAGAGGGTGCAGCAGAATCTCTGATGTGTGTTTTGGGTCTGCAGGTCTGGAGAGAAGATCTCCTGTGTGGTCGAACACGCCAGCCTGAAGAAACCTCTGGTTACTGACTGGGGTAAACACCTGAACACCTGCTCACCTGAACACCTGAACACCTGCTCACCTGAACACCTGAACACCTGCTCACCTGTACACCTGAACACCTGCTCACCTGAACACCTGTACACCTGCTCACCTGAACACCTGTCTGTCTGCTCATCTGTCTGTCTGTCCACCTGTCTCTGTCCTCAGACCCGTCCATGCCTGAGTCTGAGAGGAACAAGATCGCCATCGGGGCGTCAGGACTGATCCTGGGTCTGGTCTTGTCTCTGGCTGGATTCATCTACTACAAGAGGAAGGCCCGAGGTCAGGACCCTGCACAGTCTGAAACCAGTTCACACCGGTCTGGACCAGTTTCACAGACCTGGTGTCTGTATCTGTTGTTGACCCTGTCCTCGTCTCTCCTTTAATCCAGGAAGGATTCTGGTTCCCAGTAACTGATCCTGGACCTGAAGCTGTTTGTCAGACGGAATAAAAATCAGCTGCTGCTTCAACCTGCTTCATGACTGTCAACGCTGCAACACCTGATCCTCCGAGGGCACAGAGCTGGACTCACCTGATCCAGGACCCAGGGAGTCACAGTCCTGGACCAGGT
>NW_024703579.1:0-632 GCF_008729295.1 Plectropomus leopardus | reverse complement strand
GTGCAAGAAATGGTTTGCATACACATTTTCACCCCAAGTTACATACCAGTGTTGTTGTTTTGTTTGCTTTGCTCTACAGGGCTGCCTAACACTTAACTTGTCTTAGGCTAATGTTAAACATCCACAGTAAGTTTATAGCAAATTTCTGATGTGTTTTACAGGAAAATTATACCATGTAAAATTCAGTTGCCAGTACCAGTTAACTATATGTAACATTTGTAATGTTACAAGTTAGCTGGTTTGTAACTTTAATGTCACCTAGTTTCAATAATATTCTCTTCCTGAATCAACCGCACAGTGTGCTCCAATGCACTCATCAAACATAGGTGTGCTAACCTGCTGTAACTAACTCCTTTTATGATTGCTGTGTGAAGAATAATTATTGCCAAACTCCTCAAACAATAAAAAAGTGAACATTAAAACTCACCCTGCAGGAATTTAAGCAAGGGTGTTTCCAGGATTTGATTTCTGTGCCGCCTTTGTGACAGAATATCATGAATATGGACCTGGACACGACAGAACCTGTTGAGTGGGCAACTGACAACAACTGGGCCAAACTCGGCGCCAAGCCAGGGAACACCGGGCCCCCAGGTCAGTCACCACCGTGGATTCTAGTCCACAGGAAGAGACAC
>NW_024703578.1:0-671 GCF_008729295.1 Plectropomus leopardus | reverse complement strand
AGAGAGCGCCGCACCGTCATGACATCATCGTTACATCATCCCAACATCAGCATTACATCAACGTGTAACTGAGCTGTGAGCTTCTAACTTTTCAGTAAAAGTTTCATCTCATGGAAAAACATGTAAAACTCTAAATGACGGACAGCAGTCCGGGACTCGAGGCTTTTTTTTTCTTGCATCACATTTTTCAAACATATAAGATTCAGAAATTTGAAAATTCAATAATAATTTTTATGTTTTTGCCTTTTCGGTCTGTGATAAAGAACGTGATTTTTGGTAATGATAAAGAAAACATGCCTCTCTAAAATTCAAGTTTTCTATAATCGCCCCAAAATATTAAGACAACAAATTGTCTAAAAGTGAAAAAAATCCAAAAATGTTTTATTGACAATACATGCCTTGCAAACCCACTCTCTTTAAATTTTCAGACCAAAAAAAATCCAAAAATGTGTTAGGTTTTCTATATAAATTGTCAAACATTTTAAACAGAAGAAAAAAAAATGCAAATTTTAAAAAAGGAAAAAAAAACGTTTTAAATAAAACACGCGCTCCAAACTTGTTCTCCTGAAATCCCCAAAGATGTTCATGTTTTTCCTAAAAATTACCAAAACTTTAAACACAGAGAAGAAAAAGATTTTTCAGAAAACCTGGTTTCAGTTTTCAGACGTGAC
>NW_024703577.1:0-574 GCF_008729295.1 Plectropomus leopardus | reverse complement strand
ACATTCTGAAACAATTTGGGAAAATTTCGGGATACAAGCTGAATTTGCAAAAGAGTGAAATGTTTTCCTTAAGAGCTGAAACAGATGCACCTCCTTCTAGCCCTCCCCCCTTTAAAAGGATTCAAAATGGCTTTAAATACCTGGGAATTGAGATTACCCGCACTTTATCTACTACTTTTACAAAAAATTTTACTGCTCTCCTCAACAATTGTAAACAGGACATGAATAGGTGGGCCTCTCTACCATTATCAGTAGCTGGACGTGTTAACGTTATCAAAATGATAGTATTACCTAAATTTCTATATCTCTTCCAAAACATCCCAATTTTGATTAAAAAATATTTCTTTAAAACACTTGATAAAATCATTGTTTCTTTCATATGGGGGAGTAAACCCAGTCGTATCAGCAAGATCCACCTCCAAAGACCAAAACACTTAGGAGGGCTAGCCCTGCCAAATTTCCTTTTTTATTATTGGGCATGCAACTTTCAAAAATTAATCCACTGGCTTGAAGATAAACCAATCACAGGAAGGGCAGACTGGGTGCATATCACTTAGGCTCAGTGATTTGTGCA
>NW_024703576.1:0-738 GCF_008729295.1 Plectropomus leopardus | reverse complement strand
ACTCCTACTGTTGTTTTCAAATGGAACTTTGAACCCTAAATCTGAATAAAGTTGTTTATCAAATTAAATGAGTTTGTCTTTTTTTATTTCGCCAAATCAATTTTCATTTAAGAATGCAAGTTGAAATTGTCTTTGTAACTTCACTTATATTGCCCATTATTGTCATTTATGCAGTGGATAAGTCTAAAATGCAGTTCACTTTGTACATGAATACCAGCCTTTTTATCTTGAATTTACTGCCATATTTTATTGAACTTGTTTTATATATTACATAAAGTACAAACAGTTAACCATACCAGTTCAATAACTTAAAATACAAATGTGACACGAGCTACTGGCAGAAAGTTCATTTTAAAAAATAAATAAATTCAAAATACCTTTTCAGAGTATCAAGTCTATTTTTATCTAATTGAACCTTGAATTAGTCAATGTTTTGAAAGAAATGTACTATCCTCATCAAAAAAAAAGTTAACACAAACGCTCTAATAAAATAAATAACAAATACTTCCAGTGTCGTTAATACAAAAGACAGTTCTTATCTACATCTCTGAACGTAGCGACTACCTGGTTGAACGTATATATTAAATGTTTTATTTTAACGGAAACTTCTTCCATTACTTCTTGGTCTCGTGACACTGCTTGACGTCACCTTTGTAAAAGCCCAAAACCCTTGTAAATACTATGCTATCTCGCCGGGTGCGGTGGCGCGCGCCTGTAATCCAAGTTACCGGGAGGCTG
>NW_024703575.1:0-809 GCF_008729295.1 Plectropomus leopardus | reverse complement strand
GATGTTGATGTTGATGTTGATGTCAGTTATAACATTAACAAGCTGATCACCACAAGTAAGTAAGTATACTATGACTTTCCTAAATACATATTTAATACATACTAAGATTTGTATTAGCTATGTACTTAACACTGATATTGCTCTTCTCATCACATTCTGAGAAAAGGAAACTGTTCCATTAGTTGTGTCATTTAATCTTCACCGCAAGACATGAGAAAAAGACAAGTTGTGTTAATTAAACACATTTCTTTTAATTGTTGCCATGTATTTGATCTTTGGACACAGTATGTGAAACTGTAAAGTCAATGTAAGGAACAAGTTAAATATGAAGCCTGTTAAAAACAAACACTGGCCCTGAGATGGATCTCTTCCGTATGTTACTGATCAATCTTTGTGCTAGGATTGTGTTGAGCCAGCAGCCCCCGATGTTTCCTGTTTGGGGACGCGCTGGGAGCCATCGGCCAGGTCGACTAACACCTGGATGGTCTGGGACAGCCGACTCAGCCCCTCGTCCTCTATGATGTGTTGAGGGGAACACAAGGAATCCTGGGTAGAGAGAAGTTAGTAGTGAGCAGGTGCAAGATACATTTGTATTAATTGGATATTTTTCTATATATTAAGGACTGGCTCTGTTATTGACAATCTGCACAATAATAATCTCCAGCAATTAGTAGACCTCCTATCTGTCTGTCTGTCTCTCATCTCTTCATCTATTTGTCTATTGGATGGATGGATGGATGGATGGTTGGATTGTGTAGGTAGGTAGGAAAATGGCTGAAGAGAGGGAGATAGATAGATAGATAGATAGA
>NW_024703574.1:0-691 GCF_008729295.1 Plectropomus leopardus | reverse complement strand
TGTGCCGTGACATCATGAATGATGTCACCAGTCAAGGTTATTGTCAGGGATTATGCCTTGTGACATCACAAATAATGTCACCATCTGTTTCAGAGAGTTTATGAATAGAACCCCTGGTCTGCGTTCAGATCATCGTTCCCTCCAGTCTCTGGAGGGAGTGTTGCTGGACTGCTCTGATGCCCGGGGCCCAGCCGCTGGCAGCGCCCTGCTTCATGCTACATGTTGCGGGCCAGTTGTTTCGCGTAGGGCTCGGAAGTGTCCGAGCCCGCAGCGCAAGCGCGAAACTGACTGAGACTGCTCCAGGCTGACTCTGTGGAGACCAGAGAACCCAGCGGGTGGGTGGGTGGCAAAGAAGCAAACAACACATCAGTCATCGTGGACGGATATATAGTGGTCGTCGGAGGACCTGTTTACATCCAGCCATTAGCCGAAAAACCACTGCAATGTATCAACAGCCGGTGACGAAGACTGACGGAGGTTAAACTGAGTTACTTAATGATACCTTCAAGCTCCATTCAGTTAAAATGAGCACCAAGCGAAAGTCAAGTTCTCATGATGTGTTCAACGCGACCTTGTAGGATTTAGGTTTTGGCGAAAAACAATCAGTAATAAACAAATCAATGATACTGGCATTCATCGTATGAGTGGCAAATTGTTTCAATTTCATAATTACAAAACAGATTTTTCATCA
>NW_024703573.1:0-731 GCF_008729295.1 Plectropomus leopardus | reverse complement strand
TTCTCACCATGATGGATAATGTC
Organism: Plectropomus leopardus; assembly: GCF_008729295.1. Lineage (NCBI taxonomy): Eukaryota > Metazoa > Chordata > Actinopteri > Perciformes > Serranidae > Plectropomus > Plectropomus leopardus. The sequence continues at coordinate 708 of NW_024703573.1, read as the reverse complement.
TCTGTAATAACAGTGTTTGTTCTTTCAGGTTTAAATGAAACAAAAAACCACAGAATTGTTCTTTTCTCTCTCACTTTACTGTGCTACTGTTTCATTGTGCTCGTAAATGTTTCTCTTATTGTGACCATCATTTTGGATAAAAACCTGCATGAACCGATGTATATTCTACTATGTGCATTTTGCTTGAATGGACTTTATGGGACTACAGGATTCTACCCAAAGTTCCTCTGGGATCTGCTGTCTCCTGTTCATGTTATCTCTTATGCTGGATGCCACGTTCAAGCTCTAGTAATGTATTCATTTGCCTGCAGTGATCTGTCTATTCTTGCAGTCATGGCATATGACAGATATGTGGCTATATGCCGACCCCTGGAGTATCACTCTATTATGTCAAAGCCAAGACTCCTAAAGTTAGTGTGTTTCTCCTGGTTAGGACCTTTTTGCATCATAGGCACAAATATTATTCTAACATCTAGATTAAAGTTATGCAGCCCATTCATCGCCAGACTGTTTTGTGTAAATTGGATTATTGTTTCACTTGCTTGTTTCCCAGCTGACACTATTGTTAACAACATAGTTGCATATGTTACAATAATCATTTATGTATTCCATGGTTTTTTTATAGTTTGGTCCTATATGTATCTCATCAAAACATGTGTGAATTCCAAAGAAAACAGAGGGAAGTTCATGCAAACATGTGTGCCACAT
>NW_024703572.1:0-1008 GCF_008729295.1 Plectropomus leopardus | reverse complement strand
TTAGCAGCTACATTGACTGTGACAGGTCACCTAGTGGAAATAGCATGTATTTCCTCCATATGCCAAATATGGTCAAAATGACCTCATCAGGTGGAAAATAGTCAAAATGACAAATTCAGAGTCAAAAGCCCAGAATGACACCCAGAAATAATACAAGTCCTGTTTCTCTGCTCTGATGGCTGTGGGATCAAAAATGTCAGTTTGAATGGGTCTCAATGGAGCATTTTTGGACCTGAACAGTCTGAATGTAACTATTTAGGTTCCACAGTGTATTTTAGACTTATTGTAGGAGCTGAGCTGCAAATTCACTGATTACACTCAAATACACAATCTGGACTACATTTAGGACACATGCATCAACACACACACAATTATCACAACCCTGAGGGGTTAAAGTAAAGATGGTCATTCTTCCTCCAGCAGCGTTAAAAAGCTCCGTAAAGCTGCAGCGTTCGATGATTTATGTCATTGGATTGATTGCTAATATAAAGTATTGATTGGTGCCATCTTTCAGTCGTATGTGTTCCTGCTCTGCATGCTGTTGGCGTGTTAATCACATGACCCCACCGTGAGTCCGTGTTCCCGTCACACTGACCGCTGCTCTCTAATCACACTGACGCTGATGTGCAAACATCTGGCTGCTTCACTTAATCCCCACAGCCTCTAATCACAGTCAGATAAGTAGCACTCTTGATTTTATCTCCATTTGTCTGATTGTTTAATCACCTCGATTGCGATTAAAGCATTAACAGGTTCGAAACGCTCGGCCTCGCTCTGAGGTGATTAAAGGGACATTTCACCGCGCTGCACAGCTGCTGCGATCTGAGAGGAAATAACTCATCAGGACGAAGCCGCGACTGTTGGTGTTTTTTTCTTGTTTGAAAATTTTAGCAAATTTAAACAGAAAAAAAATGGCAACTTTATCTTTTTCTTTAAATTTTTTTTCCTTTAAAAAGTTTTTTTCAACTTTTATTTTGAAATGTTTATGTTTTCCGCTTTAAAATTTTA
>NW_024703571.1:0-926 GCF_008729295.1 Plectropomus leopardus | reverse complement strand
AATATGAACAAACAGCATTGTGATTTATTGACCATCAGAGTCTCACTTATTGATTTATTAATCTTCAGTCTCATTATTGATTTATTGATCTTCAGAGTCTCATTATTGATTTATTGATCCTCAGAGTTTCACTTAGTGAAGAAAAGAAAGGGTGAAGCCACAGGAACAATCATGGAGTCATTGAAACCTACAGGGATTATCCTCTGAATGTTTAGTGATCATGTGACTGGTATTTTGAAGTAAGTGATTGTGGTTGGAGGCATTGGACGGAAAGATGGACGCTCATCTTAAAGCCATTTCGCCAGCAGATCAGACATTGTCACAGCAACATGTGACAGCGATACTTTAAAAATGATGAAAACCGAAGAAAGCTTCCTAAAAGCAGAATGAAAGTGTTTTCTCTTTGATTTTTTGAGTTCACATTGTGAATGTTGAAAGCTGCAGCTTTTCTTATTTTATTGATGTTCTTAAGTCCTGTCGGTTATGTAAGCATCATCACATCATTTCACTTAAAGACGAGGTTGAAAATACTTAATGTGTTGTTAATGTCAACAAATTCCATGAAAAGTCCAGTGTTGGGAGAAATATTGAGATTGTATTAATACCACATTTTAAACTGCATTCTAAATATGATTTAAGATTTATCAGCAATATGTACTTAAAATATTGGAAGTAAAAGTACAACAATGGAGTTCTGTTATACAGATATATCTCACGCAACACTTTTTAGTAGATTTGTTCACTGCTGGTTTACATTTGAACAGGATTTCATATTCAGTATCATTAGAGTTAAAGTTACAATGAATGTTTGTGAAGCTGAAGATGATGGATGACACAGTTTCATCTGACGGATAAGTCATTACGACAACTGACTGAGAGAGACATTTGAGAAATGTATTTCCACTCAATGACTTCAACAGATCAGC
>NW_024703570.1:0-956 GCF_008729295.1 Plectropomus leopardus | reverse complement strand
GCTCCCGGTGCCGGCAGCCGGGAGGAGGCTAACGATAATGCTAATGTTAATTTTACCTTGTGTGGGGTCCGCTCCGTGCACTGGGCGCTTTCTGTTGAGATGTTTAACTATTTACTTCGTGCCGCTGTGGTTAACCAGTTTGGTTTTCCAGTAGACACACTGTAAAAAAGTTTTGTTTCAGCATGAAATTGTGCCAAACTTTGGACATTTGCTACCCTTTTACCTGGTCTGTCTCTTCACGCTCCGCTATTTTCAGCGTAGAGGCACTGTGCCACGATAATTATCATCCGTGCGAAACGGTGTGCTGCACGTTTTTATACCCGGTAATTGGTCTTCAACAGGGGGTCCGCGACCTCAGAGGTACTGAAGAGGACGCCAAATTATTGTTCAATTTTTTTTTTTACGTTTTATTTTAAATGACAGTAAATTTAAAAATAAATAAATCTGAAAATAGGCATTAACCCTATGAAACCAGTTTCAGCAATGCTTTTCTTGTGCTGCTTTCAGATGCCATTCACAAGTATTTAACCCTTTGAATTCTGAGAAAATTGGTTTGATTTCTTTCAGCAATGTGGGGGAATTGTAATGAGCGACTTGGTAACAATTTATCCACAAATTGCAAATTTAAAAAAATATTTTTTAAAAAGAAAATGTGGAAAATGTTAAGAGGAAAACAAAAAAATGCTAGGGAAATTCAATATTTTTGATTATCATAATCATGTTTGAAATTATGTTACAGAATTATTATATTTTTCATTTTTAATTTTTCCTTTTTTTTATTTCCCTTTTTATTTTGTTTTTTTCTGATTTTTTTTTACTTATTTCTGCTAATTTTGGGGTCACTTCTTTCATTGCTGATTGCCTCTTTTTTTTTTTTTTTTTTACATGTTTTTGAAAGAAAGCAAGCCAATCTGCTCAGGCTGCAAAGTGTTAAAATGAATCCAACATATTATTAG
>NW_024703569.1:0-956 GCF_008729295.1 Plectropomus leopardus | reverse complement strand
GCTCATCTAGAATTTCAAAATGTAAATCGGACCGAATGGATCAAATCCTTATAGTTAAACAAGTCGTACATCAGGGGCTGTGATGCTCAAAAAATATATCCACTGATTTAAGTTTGTCTCTTTTGCCGTGGAAGTTTGTGGGAAGAAGTCTTTTTGGGCAATAGGGCATCATGTGACTTTGTGATTAAAGTATTTGGCCCCAAAAAAGTGTACCAAAGTCTGGTATAGTAAGTAGTAAGTATTTCACCTTGAGATGCTGTTTCTCCCAATGAGTTCAGAGGCAGTCTCAACAGTTAAGCTGACTTTATTCAGAGTTTTTCCAAGTCAAATTAAAGGAATATCTACCTTTTGCATGGCTTAGGCTGCAGGGATGTTTTGCTACTGTTGATGTGTTTGTCATCAGGGAGAAAAGCAGGGATTCCTGATTACTGTATGTTTTTCTGTGATATTAACCGTCCCGTATTTTGCTGCTCAGAACCAGCCGGGAGAAGAGATATTGTATCTCAGTGGGACCTTTATGTTTAAATCAATGTTTAAAAAATAGACAAAAATAATGTAAGAACAAATTTCAAACCTGAAATTACTGAAATTGTGCAAAATAGATGCAAGTCACTTAGGTGTCTATATGTTAAAATGTTTTAAAGAAGCTGCTAATGTTACAAGAACTAATGAGGAGTCAGGTTAACTTTTGGTGTATAATAACATAGGCTCTTTGTTATGCTCCTGCTGTCGGCCTGCACATTTAAAGTTAATGAAAAGAACTAAAATTGAAACATTCTGTCTTTTTCTCATCATCTTAAGCTTTATCCATGATTTTGCCATTGTCATCATTATGCAATATTTTATCAAGTCAATGATATTACAAGCTTGGTCCTACTCTAAATGTGCATAACATGCACATTTTGCCTCTTTCTTTGTTGATTTACACTATGATGAAGTGCAACAGCAGGATAATA
>NW_024703568.1:0-593 GCF_008729295.1 Plectropomus leopardus | reverse complement strand
GGACAATTGTCTTTGCAAGTGTTTTAGGAGGAGAAAAATACATTATTTGCTTTTGTTAGACCTCAAGGTGAGTAACACAGAATGCAAACATAAATTTTGTTTGTTTTTCGTAAAAATACTTGTGGCGTAAGAAGAATGAATAATGATTAGATGTTTCCGTGATAATACATTTCCAATGACAAGTGATTATTATATAAAATGATTGCACAGAGAGAAACTATATGTCACACTGAATATGGCACTCTGTTGGCACTATGCAGTTTCACTGTAAAGTATGTTAAGTGAGAAATCTGAATTCATCGACTCTGAAGTCATTTCATTGTCCTCATAATGTGCCCAATGTTTGCATTGGAAAATAAGGCTCACTGAAACCATAATAATATTTTCATCCAGTCTTATATGAGGTTGAAATATTCCCACAATGCAATAATCTAGAGCAGAATATAGACTTTTAAAGAGCATTACAGCTGAATAATGATCCACAATGATAACTGCTCATTATGCGTTATTTTTTGTAGGAAATAATGAGAAACAGTGACATCAGACTGCTCCAGAGAGGTCAGAGGTCAAAGGTCAAAGCGACCAATACGTAT
>NW_024703567.1:0-833 GCF_008729295.1 Plectropomus leopardus | reverse complement strand
GCCTAGTGAGGCCACTGTCAGTGCTGCGCGGTCACATATGATGACAGACAGAAGGCTGATTTGTGTATCACTGATGTAAATGTTTGACGTTGTGTGTATATTTTCTTTTATTTTCTTCCGTGTGTTTGTTTAACTTTACACAGTTATGATTCGCTGATTTCGGCTGCATAGATTTATGACATATGTTGTATTTGCAGTGTAAGGAGGGGTGGAGGGGTGTTGTTTTCCCTAAATATATATTTTTAAAGGAGGAAATCAAAAGCACATATAGAGCAGCCTACACACAGTAAACATCATCAGTCTGACTGTGATGCAGCTCTGTGGCCAACACATTATAGAAATATCAAATTTACACTATTGATGGATAATAATGAGCTGAAGCTGACAGAGACTTCCTGACCTCCTCTCTGCTCCTCCACCTCCTCTCTCCTTCTCTCTCCTCCTCCACCTCCTCCTCTCTGCTCCTCCACCTCCTCACTCCTCCACCTCCTCCTCCTCCTCCTCTCTGCTCCTCCTCCTCCCTGCAGTCTCAACACAAACACTTTCCTCTGAAGCTAAACTTGTCTTTAACTTTGTCTGGTGCTCAATAATTCGTGTCAGTAATGTGCGCTGATAATAATCTCTGATAATAATCTCTGATAATAATCTCTGGTAATAATCTCTGGTAATAATCGGCAGCAGCAGTTTTTAATCTGCGCCACGTTTCTCTGCAGGCAGCAGCTGGCAATCTGCCTGCTGCTTTCGGAAGCCATTTTCGCTGGCCACAGTGGCTACCGACGCGGACCGACACACCGACGCAGACCCACCTGGAGCGGCCCCGCGGCGGGGACACG
>NW_024703566.1:0-559 GCF_008729295.1 Plectropomus leopardus | reverse complement strand
TTACTGGTCAATAAAAATTGCCATCGGGTTACATGATGGAGAGAGGGTGTTTTTTGTTTTTTTTATTTAACAGATATAGCAAGCCCTCAGTAGAAAACACTTCTATACTGCTTAATGTATCAAAGAGAAAACATGAACCAATACCATTTATCTGAATATTAAGCACTGAAACACTTGAAGTGGGTTTTGATTTCAGAATTTATTTCACTGTACATTAAATTACAACAAAACATGTACTTTTCACATGGAATGTAACTGACAGGTACCAAAGTTTTAACAAAACTGAGTTTTCATATATTTGGAGTTGGAAAATGAGGTAATAGGTGTTTCTGTGCAGCGTTCTCCAGACTGTCATAATGCCAGAGGAGCCAAAAGAGTCACTCAGATGTGCAAATTATCTACATCTTCTTAGTTTATGCATTGAATATGCACAAATAACTGCATTTAATTATGACAACTTGTGAATTTACCCATTATAACTGTTGGTAAACTAATATTTATTACTGATTGTTTCACGTTTCAGTTGATTCAACTTTAATAACTGTAAAGCATGGTGCAG
>NW_024703565.1:0-961 GCF_008729295.1 Plectropomus leopardus | reverse complement strand
GTTACTGTAGAAACAACATGGGGTATGTAAATATATAATGCTTACCCTAAGGTAACAAAAAGACAACAGTTATGACTTTTTACACTAATGGCAATATATTTAGTTTTTTTTTTTTTAATTTCTGTAAATAAACCCTCCTTAATCCCACACAATTTGAAACCTGATTAAATTGGCTTGATTTTTGTCTATAACATTGGAAGACAGCAATGAGCAACAAAAGAAGGAGAGACCCAAAAATGAGCAAATAATGAGTAAGAAGTACAAGAAAATTACCTGAAAATGTGTACAAAAAAACCTAAAAAGACAGTTAAAAAAATACAAGTACCTGGAAAAATTGCTTAAAAATGAAATAACTCTGTATCATAATATGTAAAATATGTATTTATGATAATTATATATTTTACCTTAGCTTGTATCCCTAGACATTTTTCCCAAGCTTTTTAAAAATGAAGTTCTAAATCTACTTATTTCTTGCAATTTGTGGAACATTTCTTGCCACGTTTATCAGTGCCTTCTCTCTGTGTATTTGAAAGAAATCAAACAAATTTGCTCAGAGTTCAAAGGTTTAAATACTTATGAAAGGCATCTGAAACTATCACTAGAAAAGTGACGTCGCCTAGGTTTCACAGAGTTAAACAAGAGTAAAAACACCCCAAAAAATACTTTGGAACCAATTGTTTTGTAAAATCTATTTCTAAATTGATCTTAAAAGACTTTACTGGCTTTGAAAGGTTGTGTATGTTTTCTCTGTGGGCGAAAAACAAGTGCTATCAGGAGATTTAAAGACAGCTCCCCATATATTACCAGGCTGCAATACAATCATGACACAACATTTTCAGGAGATTGATTGGCCGATAAGGCATTGCAGCATGTGAGATAGATACGTTGGAACGAGGCAGCAGGGCTCACTGGTCACTTAACCATGTGGGACTTAAAAACTGTCAGCGCCTTTCCTGGTTAC
>NW_024703564.1:0-806 GCF_008729295.1 Plectropomus leopardus | reverse complement strand
TGTTCTGGAGTAGAAGTGTGAAGTAGCTTGAATGCTGGAAATGCTCAAGTGAAGTACAAGTACATCAGAATTGCAGTATGCATGAAACCTGAAAGCCATACTTGAGTAAAAGTACAGATATCATACCAGAGAATGACTTTGATATAAGTCAAAGGCAACTAATTATTTGAGTAAAAGTCTAATTTTTGTGTAATTTCTTGATATTAAATGTAACTGAGTATGAAAAGTAAGTCCCTAACTTCCCTTTTTTGTAATAATATTTAGGCCTAGTAATATTCTCAGGATGTAAGTGCGTGGACATAAATGTAAAATACCAAAAAAGACAATCAGCTCTAATGTGTAAAATATTAAACTATAATGTGAGTGTGTAAAGCGTGTAAAATATAAAAAACTGTAAAACTGTGCCTTGTGCTACAATGCAGTGTATCAAGCTAACATGTAAGTTAAAAATATGAGAACATTAATAAATGTACAAAGCTACAATAACAACAATAAATAAATATAAAAAAGAATATAATAATTAAAAATTAAAAAAGACGACATCACATAAAAGCAAGTCTAATCTGACACTTTTTTTTAGTAGCTTCCTACTTTGAACAACAGTTTAATGCAATTTATGCGCAGTTAGTATTGGTAGTGTAGCTATACCAGCATGTGGCCACAGGCGGCAGCACCGAGCACAGCGCTGCAGAGCAGAGCCGGTAAACGACGAAGAGCGTCTCCGCCGTCTTGGATTATTATTGGGTAAATGACACACCTGTACCGGCTCCTACCTGCGGTGTGTTTTTGTGACTTTACACACCGCA
>NW_024703563.1:0-474 GCF_008729295.1 Plectropomus leopardus | reverse complement strand
GGCATTTAAACCTAAAAACATACAGGCTATTTCTGGATGTCGAGCAGACAGCAGCGGAGCCACAGGAGAGATCAGCCCGTCATCATGCATGCACAGAGAGGCCTGAAGAGGTGGACATTATCCAGACTAAAAAAAACTGCAATGAAAAAACATTAGATGTTGCAAAAACCGCAGAGACATCCCTCAAAAGAGAGGCTTTTAGAGGAAGGATTGAGGCCAAAGCACATGTTTCATGTACGGCAGAGTCAAAGGAGAACATGTAGTTACTGTTAAGAGTTTTATTTCAAGCTTCAGTCAGCAGTTTGGGATAATGTGCTGCTAAAAAGTGGAATAAAAGCTCAGAAAATGTGTTTTTTGTCACGTGACAGGAAGCTGGAGGCCTACGGTGACCTATCAGGTCAACACACCTCGTCCCATATTCCCTTACACACCACCTGCATTATTTAACACTTCACCAGTTTGAAAGTACACTCC
>NW_024703562.1:0-695 GCF_008729295.1 Plectropomus leopardus | reverse complement strand
AGCAGCATCCTGAAACGTCAGCAGCAGACACAGGAGGATACCTAGAACGTAACATGCAGACACAGGGGTCCACTGACAGAGTGGCAACATATGACGAGTCGGGATGTTGAAATATCTGCATCTTTAAATTAATTTACTTAATGGCAATTAGACCCTTGATTACTCATGACTGATTACTTTGATATTGTCATTGCATACCTGTCTTTTGTGTAACTGTGTGTGTGTGTGTGTGTGTGTGTGCGTGTAGTGTTTCTGCTGCAGCACTAATTTCCCTTCATGGGATAATAAAGTGATTCTGATTCGGATACACCTTCAGGATGCTTTTCATTTGAGGCAACACGTTCCACACATCAGGTTCTTTGGTTTCAAATATTCACAACTTTTATCTTACAAACCAGAATAAATCAGAGGTGTCTGTATCCAAGTATCTCAACTTCAGTCAGGAACTCTGATAATAATTCATTAATATGATTTTCAAAGTTTTACATTTATGAACTAATTTGATTTTGGTGGTCAAAGGTCACTGTGACCTCACAAAACGTGATTTTGGCCGCAGCTGAAGAATTTGCTTAAATTCCACACAAATGTCAAACAGGATGAAATGATGACATTTTAATCTCCAAAAGGTCAAAGATAAACTTCACTGTGACATCATCGTGTTTTCATACGTCAGGAGCAGAAGAGCAGACGTTTGG
>NW_024703561.1:0-5103 GCF_008729295.1 Plectropomus leopardus | reverse complement strand
TGACATACTATACTATGATGTTTTTGATGATTTTTGGATGACATACTGTACTATGTGGATTTTGATTATTTTTGGACGACAGACTATACTATGTCTCTTTGGATGATTTTTGGAAGACATACTATACTATGTTGGTATGGATCATTTTTTGGACGACACACTATACTATGATGTTTTTGTTAATTTTTGGTTGACAGACTATACTGTGAAGTTTTTTATGATTTTTGGATGACATACTATACTATGTCGCCATGGATGATTTTTCAGCTACATACTATACTATGACGTTTTGGATGATTTTTCAGCGACATACCATACTATGTCACTTTGGATCATTTTTGGACAACATACTATACTATGACCTTTTTGATCATTTTTGGATGACACACTATACGGCGAGGTTTTTGATCATTTTTGGACGACATGCTATACTATGTCACTTTGGATGATTTTTGGACGACTTACTATACCATGACATTTTTGATTGTTTTTCTGTGACATACTGTACTATGATGTACTGTACATACTATACTATGACATTTTGGATGATTTTTCGGCGACATACCATACTATGTCACTTTGGATCATTTTTGGACGACATACTACACTATGACGTTTTGGACGGTTTTTGAATGACATACTATACTACACACTGGTTTTTGATGATTTTTGGACAACACACTATACTATGATATTTTTGATGATTTTTCGGCGATACTATACTATGACGTTTTTGATAATTTTTGGAAGACATACTATACTATGTTGGTTTGGATGATTTTTAAAAAATCCCAATAGTATTTTTTTTCTGACTTGACGGCACGGTGGCGTCGTGGTTAGCACTGTTGCCTCACAGCAAGAGGGTCCCTGGTTCAAAACCTGGTTGGAACGGGGTTCGGTCCGGGCGGGGACCCTTCTGTGCAGAGTTTGCATGTTCTCTCCATGTCTGCGTGGGTTCTCTCCAGGGTCTCCGGCTTCCTCCCACATGCAGGTTGATTGGTGACTCTAAATTGCCCTTAGGTGTGACTGTGACTGTGAGTGTGACTGGTTGTCTGTCTATATGTGTCAGCCCTGCGACAGACCTGTCCAGGGTGTACCCCACCTTCCGCCTGATGACAGCTGGGATTGGCTCTAGCCCCCCCGCCACCCTTACGAGGACAAGCGGTTACAGAAAATGACTGACTGACTGACTGATGGTGAGTCAGTCAGTCAGCCCACCCCTAGTTTTTTTTACAGTTAAAAAAAGAGGATGAAAATTGATGTATCACTTACAAAATGAACTGCGAGTATAGTGCGGGAAATTCACAATGAGGACACACAGACCAGTCTTCTCTGAGCATGTGACGACCCTGAGAAAATGAAAAAGGTACAGAGATCAAATGTTAAAAATACTAACATAGGTGAAACTATTTAGATCAGTAAGTGTATGAATGATTCAGTGATCCTGTGTTTGTACCGTGGCGATGCAGTAGGGCAGGTTGTTCTTGCAGGAGATGCACAGTAGTTCGTTCTGTGCCAGCTGAAAGCCACAGAAGGGACAAGGAGTAGTTTCCTCCTCCAGTTCCGATGTATCAGGACGTCTGCAATGTATCAAGGCCAAGGATTCAAATGCAATGTAGGGTGGAGTAGGCAAAATTCGGAAAGATGTGGTGAAGTGCGTATGTGTGAAGGAGGAAGTTTGACAGAATAAATGAGAGGAGAGGACATTGTTGTTACTCACCGAACCATAGCCTCAATCTTCTTCCTGTACTTTGGATCAATCTCATTCCGGTACTCTGGTCTCATCAGCATAGCAGCAAAGCTGAAGGCCGAGTTCTTCAGTCCGGCTCGGTGACATTCGATGACTGCCGAAGTCAGAATAGGAACGACATCTGCAAACACAAACACTGATGAGACTTCTGTTGGCTTTTTTTTAAAAAACGCTTCATTTCAATTTTGTTTTCCAGTGAATTGGACAGTGGAAAATTCTGTGTGGACTCACGCTCAGGGAACTTGCTGATGTTGTTGCTGACACGAATGAGCATGCGTGCCCCTTTCAGATGATCTCCCCTCTTTACATGAATCTACATAAAAACAGAATTTACAATTCAGGAACACTACACATTTATAAAATGTTAAGGTGGAAAGCCTTTATCATGTAGGACCATGTTCAATAATAGATGGAGCCACCGTGACGTTACCCACTTATTTTTTTCTGACTCCTGTTTTGAAGCCTTGAATCTGGCATTTTGACCATCACCATCTTGGACATTTGGAGCTAGAGGAGACCATCTTTTAGTGAGAGGGTGGAGATTACCCGAACACTTGCTGCTAGTATGGTTAGCACGATGCATTAACAGCTATGGTTAATTGTGATGATGCTGATGCTAATTTTTGGCTGCTGCCAGCTTGCACTGGTGACGTCATTGGGAGGCAGCATCTGCGCTGTAGTGATCTCTGCGGTGGGAACATTCCTGTCAAAACACCTGTTTGAACAATTGCGAGCAGCCATATTGAACACTGGCATATGGATTGGCTGTCACAGCTGTCAATAATGGCAGTAATCCCCTTTTTGTAGAATTGAATAACTTATTAAAACTGAACTTACCATAAAAACGATCACTTGAACAATCATCAGGGTGATGAGAACTACCTTCAGTTCAGGAAAAATTTACTTTTTGTGTACTTTGAATTTTTAGTTTGGCCTAAGTCACTAACATAGAGGGGCGGGCTTTATGACCTATACACCAGGGGACAATCTAGATTGAAAAGTTACACTTTGGGGAAACTGTCATTTTGTCCATCTTTATATCCGGTCTATGAACAAGCACATTGCAGGTGTGCACTGACCTTGACCAGCAGGTAAGAGTGGAGGATCATGAGATTTGTGGCCATCTCAGCAGGGATTTTTATCTTCTGGGCCTGCAGCTCTGTGTACATGCTGAACAGTACGTCATGGGCGTTGCGATAGTTCCCTGTGAGAGAAAAATGCAAAATAAATGTTCAAAATTTCAGAAACACGATTAACCTACGTGTATGATTACGGTTGGTTAACGCATCATGGCTGACGTTATTGGTACATAGTGTTGAATACGTTTGTACCAGCATTCTGCTCTTCTCTGGCGATGATGATGGCAGTGCGAGCAGCCTCCCTGTACTGCTGCAGCGCCATATACAGACGGAACAGGTACTTTGCATCCTGGAAAGAAGAGGAAAGAAAGGTCAAAAAAGCATCAGAAGTTTGGTCAGCACTCACTGTCACAAGGTCAGATTTACATACATGAAATCGCTGGGTGAAAGTGCTGAAACTGTCATTGAGTTTGCATTCTGTGTGTAATATGCTTCTGATTAAACGTAAGATCAGGGACATGGGTAATACACTATTCTTTAAAAAAACCTTTTAAAAAAATGTCTACGATTGTAATTTAACTTCTCATCTCCACCTGATACAATTAAATAAGAAAACTATTATTAAAATAAAATCTAATCAAAGAAATGTTTGCAAAACTAATGCTGAGAGACAAACACATTTTCAAGGAAATAAAAGAGGAAGAGTTGCTGCAGGTTAAGGTAAGGAGGACTTTTTAAGACATTTTTGGAACTGTGTTTAAAACCAATTTAATCTAATAACCAAAATTGAAGGACATTTGTTTTTGCCAAAATATTTATTGTAGCATTAAGCAAAGAAAAACTTAAGTGATCTATGTTAAATGTCGAAAAAAAATCCTTTTTAGAGTGGAACACAAGGAAGACAATGAACCTATTGTATCATCATGAAAGTATCTATTTAGTTTACAGAAAGAAGTGTGGAATATCTGGCATTTCTGGATGATCTTCTGGTCAATTTTGTATTTCTCAGTCTACATGTGAGATTTCGCTATTTTTATTCGGGACCGGCCCTGTGATAGTCTGGCAACCTGTCCAGGGTGCACCCCGCCTCCTGAGAAAAGTAATTTATTCATCATTCTTTCAGATTTTACAATGATTTTACAATGTCAGATATAAAATGATTCATAAAATCTTTTTAAAGACTTTTGAAAGATTAAGTTACGTCCATTAAATGCCAATGAAGGCCTTATTTTTAAATGAATAAAATTCAATGCTTTTTAAGACTTTTTAAGGATTTGCGGAAACCCTAAAGAGATCATGCAAATTTGCACCTTCAGGGAATTTTCCACTAGAACTGACACAAATTGCATGAACCATAAATAGTACTGCAGATTCACAATCAGCCATATTTATTATATCAGATCTGATTTTTTTTTTCTTGTACTATCATATCATAAAGCCCCCGAAAACTGGATTTCAGCGCTTTTCACCACAACAGGAAGTATGACTTAATAAGCAACACTTTGAGTTAAAGGTTAAGAAAATACTGCCATCAGAATCCAAATGTCACTAGATCCTGATTGGTGGATGGAAATACGTGACATCACAGTTTTCCAACGGACCCAAAAAGAGACTAGTGTTTTCCTGTAGGATCCCATTACTCACAGTATGAAGCTGACTGATAAAACAGTTAGGAACATATTTTAGAGAAAAGAACTGCGATGATTAATAACAGGCAAACTGTGCTGGGGGCCTGCAGATCTCTGGGGACAAAGTGCATCTCACAGATTTCAAACACCTCAAAGCGAATGAATCTTACTGGATTAATGTTATTCATGACATTTTTGCGATAAAGAAACTTACATTTATTTAAAGACTTGGACAGGATTAGTTTAAAGCTGTCAGGCATCTTGACATAACTTCTCATTTTGATTGACTCAAGTCAATATATTTATAACATCACTTCTGCCTAAGTTTAGGGTTGAGCTTCTCAAGTTTTAGACAGACGACACACACAAACACCAGACAAGGAGAAGGAGAAACAGCGAGAGGGAGAATGAGTGATGAGTAAACTGAAGAAACAAAATGTATAAAAGCATGATGCACTTTTGGATTTATCACAACAAAATCACGTTGCTAGAAAAGTCACATCCACCAAGAGTCAAGAGAGATGGCTGCGGTGTATTGATTACCTTGGGCATACCGTCACTCTCTCCCATCAGGTAATCTATCAGCTGATTGGTCAGAGAACTGTCCTTGGCCTGACCCACCTGAGACACGCACACACGCGCGCGC
>NW_024703560.1:0-4346 GCF_008729295.1 Plectropomus leopardus | reverse complement strand
AATATTAGCACACAGGCTAATGTTAACACAGGTTAATGTTAGCACACGACTAATGTTAACACAGGCTAATGTTAACACAGGTTAATGTTAGCACACAGGCTAAGGTTAACATACAGTATAGAGTCAGCACACAGGCTAATGTTAACACAGGCTAATGTTAACACAGGTTAATGTTAGCACACAGGCTAAAGTTAACACAGGCTAAAGTTAACACAGGTTAATGTTAGCACAAGCTAATGTTAGCACACAGGCTACTGTTAGCACACAGGCTACTGTTAGCACACAGGCTACTGTTAGCATAGGCTAATGTTAACATACAGTGTAATGTTAGCACACAGGTTACTGTTAACACAGTCTAATGTTAACACACAGTCTAATGTTAGTTTAGTTCAGTTTATTAAGTTTATTTGATACAAGGACAATGTACAGAATAACATTAGTCTCAGAAGAGAAAAGATGCTTTGTACCAGATTTAGTTTACTAACTAATTTCCATCTGTACTGTCCCTGGGCAGTAAAATACAGATCATACCAACAGCAACAGTCACACATGCACACACACACACACACACACACACACACACATATAATAAAATAAAAAGATACTAAAATAACATGTTTCCCAGAGTTCTTGAAAACTTTTTGGGCTGAAAAATGTATGCGTACAAGACTGGTTCCTTAAAATCCATATTTTGATTTAGTGGGAGAAAATATGGAAGTCTGTGCAAAGTTTCTGATTAGTTGGGAGATTGTTTCATGCTTTTATGGCTTTAAAAGAAAATGCAGATTGAGCAGAAGCGGAGCCACATTTATGGATACGGCAATTTCTGCTTGAGGAAGACCTTGATGCTCCGCTCGAGTGCTCAGAGTTGAACAAAGCTCTTTAAAGGTGGGGGGGCAGCATTATGAATTATCTTATGGACTAAGCGAACATCTGAACACAGAATTAAAATTTCAAAGGTTAACATTTTATATTTAACAAAAATATCACAGTGATAACAGTGTTGTGGTTTCCTGTCTAAAATTTTCAGGGTTTGTTTGTGACCTGATGGGTTTTAAGACAGTCTTGTTCACGTGGGACCAGTAAGATATACAGTAATGTAAATTTTAAAAAAAATCACTGCATTCAAATACATTTTTGACGCTCCAACTGTTAATGAATTCCTCGTGTCTAAAGTTTGCTATGTTATACTTCAATGTATGGCACAACTTTTTTAATGTGGGAGTCTAGTCATAAAAAAATGAGTCACTATTTACAGACATCTCCTTCCTGATGTAAGTCAATGGGGAATCAAGTGTGAATCACGTGACCGACTCGAACGCTGTAATTCCACTTTCGGCCACTATGCAAATCTTACAACAACGCAAGGCACGCTTCCTGGAGGCTTGAGCCAGATGCATCAACACGGTCGCCATCTTGTAGCGGGGCTTCTGACCGGCGGTCAGACGCTGCCTGACCGTATCAGCATCTGGACTGTGTAAAAATGCCGGGGTTTTTTGTTTGTTTTTTTAAATAATTTTAAATAAATTAAATGTAATGCCGATGTTGATCACTGTCATGGATAACCATGCATCCTTTAGTCATTTGTTTTCACCTGTAAAAAAATTTGTATTTACACCGTGCTAAAAAGTGCTTACAATATATATACATATATAAACACATAAAAGAAAAATAAATTAAATAATTCAAGATGGCAGCTGTGCTGTTGCATCGTTCCAATTGAATAGAGCAGAGAAGGTGTGATGTCATCGATTATACAGTGATGTCACTCATGATGCAGTGATGTCATGGATGATGTCATCGTTGATGCAGTGATGTCATCACTCTGTCTGCAGGTGTTTGTCGCAGCGCTGGCAGCGAGGAGGAAATGCATCCAACTCGTGCACGGTGCTGTCGCTGCTCGGAGCGCAGAGCGCCTTCATGGGCTCACTGGCTACTGGACCAGTGGCCGAGTGAGTGCTGATCAATACATTTACCAATACATTAATCAATACATTTACCAATACATTAACCAATACATGTACCAATACATTAATCAGTGCATACGAACACATTTATTAATACATGAATCAATAATTTACCAATACAATAATCAACACATTTACCAATACATTTATCAATATATTTATCAACACATTTGTCAATACATTTACCAATGCATTAATCAATATATCAATGAATAGTTACCAAAAGATTTATCAATACATCTACCAATACATTAAATAATTAATACACATGAATAATACATCAATAAATACATTAATCAATACATTTACCAATACATGAATCAATATATTAACCAATACATTTACAAATACATTTATCAATACATTAATCAGTAGTTAAAAACACATTTACCAAAACATTAATAAATACATATGAAATTGTTAATTAATACATTAATCAAAACATTTATCAACACATTAATCAACACATTTACAATATGTTTACAAATGCATTAATCAATACATTTACAATATGTATACCAATGCATTAATCAATACATTTACCAATACATTAATCAATACATTTACCAAACAATTACTCAATACATTTATCAATACATTAATCACTGCATTTACCAGTACATTAATCAGTACAGTATCAAAATATTTATCAGTACATTTTCCAATACATATGAAAACATCAATAAATAATCAGTTAATCAATACATTTACCCATACATTTGTCAGTACATTAATCAATAGTTACCAGTACATTAATCAATACCTATGAATATATTAATTTATACATTAATCAATACATTGTCCAATACATTAATAAATAGGTTAAAGAATAACTGGTTGAGGGTATTTTAATACATTTACTGTGAGACCTGAACAGGATGGACGATTCAATCCGTCCAGACAGAGACAGAGACAGACAGAAAGAGAGAGACGGAGGGACAGAGACAGACAGACAGAGAGAGACGGAGGGACAGAGACAGACAGACAGAGAGAGACGGAGGGACAGAGACAGACAGACAGAGAGAGACGGAGGGACAGAGACAGACAGACAGAGAGAGACTGAGGGACAGGGACAGACAGACAGAGAGAGACTGAGGGACAGGGACAGAAAGACAGAGAGAGACTGAGGGACAGGGACAGACAGAGAGGCAGAGAGAGGGACAGAGACACAGAGAGACAAATGGAGACAGAGAGAGAGTAAGAGAGACAGAAAGACATAGAAACAGAGAGACAGAGACGGATGTCATGTGAGGTTACTGTCTTCCTCAGAGAGGCATTTAAGTTCAATATCTGTCTCTCTCTGTCTGTCCCTCTGTCTGTCTGTCTGTCTGTCTCCGTCTGACTCCTTTCTTTCTCCTTGTTTTCTTGTCTCCTGTCTCTCTCTTTGTTTCCTTGTCTCCTGTCTTCTGTCTCCAGGCTCTGTCCTTGAATCATTGTCTCCCGTCTCTGTCCTTGTTTCCTCGTCTCCTATCTCTGTCCTATCTCCTGTTTTTCTCTCCTGTTAGATGTCCTCACTGAGGACAACCTGATCAGTTTAAGGGTTGTGTTACCATAAAGACACAGAACAGTTTGCTGTCTGTAGTTTTATTTTGGAGAGCAGAGATGTTAAACAGTTTCCTGTCTGTAGTTTTATTTTGGAGAGCAGAGATGTTAAACAGTTTCCTGTCTGTAGTTTTATTTTTGAGGATTTTCAGAAGTACCAAATCGATGTGTCTCTGGTGTCTGAGCACGCTCAGTGTGTCCTTCCAGCCTCTGTGGTCATCAGCAACATCAGCACAGGAAGCCGCACCATCCTGCACATGAACAGGTGTGAACAGGTGGGGACAGGTGGGGACAGGTGGGGACAGGTGGGGACAAGTGTGAACAGGTGCTAAAGGGTGTCATCAGGTGTGAACAGGTGTCTGTGTGTGTGTGTGTGTGTGTGTGTGTGTGTGTGTGTGTGATTGTCTCACTAACTGCGTCTTTTTCAGGAACAGCAGCAGCGGCGTTGTCCCCGATCAGCTCTGAGCTTGTTTCCTGTTCCAACAACGAGGTCGCCATTTTCTGTCAGTGCTTTTATTTTATTTTGACAGAGTTGATTTGAAGCTGTTTCCTGTCTCTCTCTGTCAGTTTCATCATGGCTGACTTCTCGCGGCGAGCAGTTGATGTCTCAGCGGTGGTTTGGAAGGTTGAAGGTCAAACCCCGTCTGCGTGTTGTGTTGTTTGTCCGTCCAGTGGATCTCGAACCGTCGTTCTCTCTGACACGTAAGACGACCTGATAACCGGCAGGCGCCACACAGCGTTTACTAAACACCTCATTATCAATGTGACCTCGTAACCATAGAGACGGGCGTGACATCGCTCCTATGAATCAGATAATAAATCAGTCAGCAGGAGTCC
>NW_024703559.1:0-628 GCF_008729295.1 Plectropomus leopardus | reverse complement strand
TTTTGGAAGCCTGATTTTCCTTTCTAAGAGAAGTGTATGTTCAAGCTCCAGCACGACAAGCAGCCACTCTCTCGGCTCGAGCTGCATTTAGTGCAGGGCAGACTAAACCATTTTGCGTCTTTAAGGGGTGACAGGGGGCTCAGGGAGCTTCCACTGTTTTTTTTTCTGTCAGGGTTCAGTCCTTCAACAGATTTATTCAGCCAGTTTTAATTTACTTATTGCACTTATTACTTCAGAATAAAAAATTGCAACAAAACCACACTTTTCTTTTCAGTCTTCCTCGAAGTCCCCCCACCCACTGATGCCCCCCGACTAAGACGCCTCTTGAGTACATGAACCGTCACCAGTGGTTCAGTGCTGTCCAACCTACAAAACTTCTCTTTAATGTATTATCAGTCATCATGTGTAAGTTTACATTACTGAAGATAAAATTTTCATTGTAATGCACTGATTTAGCATTCCACTTGTGTGTAGGCAGACGGTGTAAGCTCAATACGATGTTACAGAAATGTCACTGACCAACAACCTGTTTTTCTTTGAGGGGCAAGCAGCAGTTACCTTTGCAGCTTTGTGCTGCTTATGTGGTGTTGGAATTATCTGAAAAATAAGTTCCCGTTCATATTTTACG
>NW_024703558.1:0-773 GCF_008729295.1 Plectropomus leopardus | reverse complement strand
GTGTAATTTGCTTTGCCCCAGATTCCAGCCCCAGCTCCCCTCCAACCACTGTCGTCAGGGCTCACGTCCATCCAGCACCATCTGCCGGTCATGTGTCCGTCCCAGCGAGCGGAGCCAGCGGTCCGGCTGCTGCTGCTCCTCCAGCTGGAGCGTCGGCTCCGTCAGAGCCAGCTGCTCCGGCCTCGCCCCCTCTGGAAACCCCTGTGAGTCCGCAAGACCCCCAGAGCTCAGCAGCTCGACTTCCCAAGGCCACCTCCCCTCCTGAGCCCGTCCCCGAGCCTCCGCGGCCCGCTCAGGTTGAAGTGACACCTCCTCCATCAACACCTCCTCCTTCTCCTGCCTCTACAACCCCACCTCCTCAGAGGGAGGTGAACTCTCACCAGGAGCCGGAGGAAAACTCTGACTCAGACGTCCAGGACGTCTGTGGAGACGATGCTGTGATCCCTGATCAGACGAGCGCAGCAAACCAGGTATCGATCGGCTCCGAGGACGCTCCTCCACCATCGTGTCCTGCTGGGCCGCGTGAGACAGACGCTCCGTCCCCAGATCGTCCCCACACAACAACGACCTCCACAGAGGTCAGACCATCACAGAGTCCCTCTCCTGCTCACATCAACTCAGATGTGACCGATGGATCCTCTTTCCTCACCCTGACCCCAAAGAGGCCTCCAGTCCAGGACACCAGCCCTCCTGTGGACGTCGAACCTGCTGCTGTCCTGCAGCCTGAGGAGACGTCTGAACCTCCTGCTGCACAGGTGAGTCCCAAAATATCA
>NW_024703557.1:0-988 GCF_008729295.1 Plectropomus leopardus | reverse complement strand
TGTTTTTGAGCTCATCACCATTTATCAACAACTAACCAAAAAAAAAATAAAAAAAAAATCTCTCTGACGCCGGTAGAAAAAAAAAAACAACAATACGCTATGCTGCGTAAAGGCTTCATCCCTCCTGAACCAGACTTATATTAAATGTAGCTTATTTGTTCACAAAACTCCAGCTTAAGATGGTAAATAACATGTGTGCAATAACAAAACAGGCCAAGATTTTACGGAGAAAAGCTCAGGGGGGTTTCTTGTGAGTGAGCACGTCACGAAACCTTTTCCTGCAAATCAGCAAACTTCCCCACGTCCACAGAAATGTCCATATTATCACACGCACGGGACATTTTAGGTTAGTCGTGATCAAACTTACCTTTCGGGGTGTTTTTCAAAGTGCTTTATGAGGTTGTCGGTATCTGGCGCAGGTCGAGCTACTCTGCCATCTCCCGAGAATTCACCGACAATACCCGATTTGTTTTCCAAAGTCTGAAAAGCAGAGCCTACATGACGCCAACATGATCGTCCGTCGCTCGCTCGGTGGAAAAAAAAAAGTGACAAATTCACGCGATATTCAGGAGAGAGCAAAAATGAATACACATTTTGTAACGCGGTACCCCTTCACACATGAGCACTGTCTGCGGCTTCACAACTCGCACTTGAATCCACGAAGGCGAAAAACCAACGATTGGAGGAGGAAGTTACCTTGCAATAACTCACTGTAATTAACCAGCGTCAAGCCAAATGCCAAACACAGGCTCTTCCGGTCAGACGCTTCAAAATAAAAGTAGCTATTGGTCTTTGTTTTGTCATTCCCAGGGGTCGAAAAAAAATCATATCATTTTAGAAACAAAATAATTGTAGAAAATGTTTAAGTAAAAGCTTTGCATTTTAGTTTTGCGAAAGCATGCTAGGCTAAGGGACTGTTCCTTATTAATGAAATGGGAGGGGGTGATGCATTTCAAATAATTCTTGAGCATTGTGATTTATGGTTTTT
>NW_024703556.1:0-723 GCF_008729295.1 Plectropomus leopardus | reverse complement strand
AAGAATAAAACCCAAGATATTTATTTGCATAGTAAATTCCATGAAAAAACTGCCTCACATTCTACCCTTCATCCAAATATATTGTGCTTTAACTGACACAAGACATCATCATTTAGTTTGTAGTTTATTTACCTTCATCAGCAGCCTGCAGCGTCTTCACTGATGCATCCACCTCTCCAAGCTTATTTACGAGTTCAGTCTGTCCCGCCTTCAACTCTGTTTGTCAAAAATGAGTGAATAAATACTGAATGACTTCCACCACTGAATCAAAGATCAGTCATGGGTCGAGATTAGATGAGCTGAGATGAGGAGGAAATTGGCTTTGCCAGTCATTAATAATTGACTTGTTTAAGTTGTTACCTTTAGTTTCTGTCCGTAATTGTTCGACTTGTGTAACGTGGCCCTCAAAATCAATGACGTTCAATCTGGCCTCCAGCTCTGCTCAGTGAGGATGGAAGAATGATTTAAATGAATTAAATATATATATGTATATATAGCATATGTACTCACATCTACATTACAGGTTTCTGCTTATATGTGAGCTGTAGAGTAGATTTTATTGAGGCTTATTGATGAAAAGGAAATTTATTCCCTTTATATACATTCTTTATTGGATCGAGTGTTCTAATTTTTGCGTGATAGTCTTTTAACAAGGATTAGACTTTTTGTCTTTGGCTCTCTTTACCTTGATCAACAGTCTTTAGTGTCTCCACCTCTGTCTCT
>NW_024703555.1:0-546 GCF_008729295.1 Plectropomus leopardus | reverse complement strand
CGGGACTTTTTCCAGTTTTGCTTTTCTGAATTACCGTTAGAATTTCTGTTTCTCCTATTGACTGTACTAAATCATCATTCAGTTTATCTGTCACTGTTGGGAGGTTTAAGAGTTCCAAGTACTTTTTCATTTCCTGCTTGTCTACTTCTGCTTCTTCTGGGGTATAGAGGTTCTGATAGTAATCCCTAAAACATGAAGCTATTTCCAACATGCCCCTCTTACTTATGTAGTTTTTATCTATAATGGTGGTTACTGCAGTTTTTTCTCTCTGTTTCTTTAATTTAGTTGCTAATATCTTCAGTGCTTTTGAACTATTATCATAGTATGTTTGTCTACAGATCATGAGTTTCTTTTCAATTTCTTGTATTTCTATTGTTTCCAAATCTTTTTTTACTGCAATTAATTGTGTTTGTACATCTTTATTCATCCATTTTTCATGCTCTTCTTGTAATTTCTTTACTTTATTTTCCAACACTTTCTTTTCTTTTTCTCTTTGCCTCTTTTTCCAGCAAGAATATGCTATTATTTCTCCTCTTAATGTTGCTT
>NW_024703554.1:0-727 GCF_008729295.1 Plectropomus leopardus | reverse complement strand
TCCATACATAAGAGTTCCCTGTGGTTTTAATATAAAGGGTGAGACCGGGTAATTCACCAACCGTGACCATTCTCAGTCTTCGGCTTCGGTTCGTGGCATGTCAGGATGAGTTGGCGATTCCCGTTGATAAGAGTCCACGAAGCCGGAGGCTTCTGCGGGAGATGAGAATCCTTTACGAGACCCATCTTTCAGCGTGATCATTAGCCTAGCTGGGAACAGCAGAGATGGCTTCAGACCCAGATTGTAAAGGCTCGACATGACTTCACGGTATCTTGTGCGCTGCTCAAGGACCTCAGGAGTGTAGTCCTCGAAGACCCGGATCGGCTTCCCCTGGAACTGAAGTTTACCGCGCTGTTTGCGGGCCTCTCGGATGACCAGCTCTCTCGTTTGGTAGCGGTGAAAGCGGATGATGACAGCCCGTGGCTTTCCTCCTGGAGGCGGCCTGGCAGTGAGTGCTCTATGTGCCCTATCCAGCTCAGGGGGAGACTGCAATGTTTGTCTGCCAAATATCTCAACAAGTAGATCCGAAAAGAAGGCCGTAGGTCGGGGACCCTCGATAGACTCCGGTAAGCCGATGATTCTTATGTTATTCCTCCGGCTCCGGCCCTCTAGATCAGCTGCCTTAGCTGCTAGCTTGGTGTTGCTATCGGCTAGCGCCGCACACTTCTTCTCCAGCATGCCCATCCTCTGTTCCAAAATGTTAGCGCTGGTCTCAACTGAAGCGATG
>NW_024703552.1:0-866 GCF_008729295.1 Plectropomus leopardus | reverse complement strand
ATGTTCAAAAGACAGCTGCAATCTGCACAAAATAGTGTCATAGCATAAAATGTCAAATAAACATTCAAAAACACCATAATATAGCATGTCGAAAAATTGACCGAAAACGTTTTAGTGTAGTATGTCGAAAAATGTCAAAATATGACATGTCCAAAAACCAGCTGAAAACCGAACAAAATAGCATGTTCAGACATGTCATAGTATGGAATGTTGAAAAAACAGCCAAATACATCACAATATAGCATGTCAAAAAAACGAACAACAAAGTCAAAGCATAGTATGTCCAAAATTGTTAAATTTTGAAATGTCCAAAAAACTGCTGAAAACCACAATAGAATATCAAAAGAATGTTGAAAAACATCCATAAACATCATAATATAGCATTTAAAAAAAAAAAACGACATACTATAGCAGTGCAAAAAATAGCAAAATATGACATGTCCAGAAAAACATTGGAAAACAACATGAAAAAGCATGTTGTGAGATGTCATAGTAGAGAATGTTGAACAAAAATGTCTATAAACATCATAACATGCATGTTGAAAAATTGACTACATATCCAAACATATATAGATATTGACATATCCAAAAAAACCAACATAAAATAGCATGTTGAGACACGTCATAGTATAGAATGTTGGATAAATGTTCAAAAATATCATAATATAGATTGTCAAATACGACCGAAAAGGCCATAGTAAAGTATGTTGGAAAATGTCAAAATATGAAATGTCCAAAAAACAGGTGACAACCACATAAAATATCATATCGGGACACGTCATAGTATAGAATGTTGAACAAACCTCTAAACATCATAATATAGCATGTTGAACAAAATATTCGAAAAAGCGATACTATTGTATAGC
>NW_024703551.1:0-727 GCF_008729295.1 Plectropomus leopardus | reverse complement strand
TCATGATGATAGCGAACTACACCCGCTTTGATGTCACTGACAGTGAACATGAAGCCCTTTCCACCTGGATTTTACATACAACAGTCAAATAAAAACAAAAGCCATTAAAAAAGATGTTGATTTTGCTAATATCAGCATACTCTGCCTAGTGCTGAACCATCTCATAATGGACTGAAATCCCCATAGAATAGCTAGACAGATTTTTTACCATGATTGAGCTTAATGTTATTCAGGTAACCAGAAAGAAGTGACAAGATGTAACTTTCTCTTGCACTAGCAGTTGTAGTGTTTGTACCTCTGACAGTGAGCCGTCCATGCTGTAGGCCGTCCACAGTGATGATACGAACAGCATTCAGGTTGTCGTTGTCCACAACCTGGAATTGCTCCCACATTATTGGCCGAGACTGACCCTCTAAGAGACTGAGACCTATAAGACAAATGGTTTATAGAAAAACTATTTGGCTGAGTATACTGTATATGACCAGCCTCATTCTGAAGAACCACAAAAAGAACAGATAGTTAAAAGCTCTAAAGTAGGAGCAACCAGAACTTCAAGACTGAAGGCACTCTACACTCCTTTACAGTGATGATTTCTGGTGTCTATAATAATCTTTTTGGTGTAACCCATCTTTGAGATTAATGCTAATTGGTATTTCACATATATAACTTGGCTGGTATATTCACACAAGACACAATGCAAGCACACTGCGTGGCAAGATTATATACA
>NW_024703550.1:0-966 GCF_008729295.1 Plectropomus leopardus | reverse complement strand
GCAGAGCCAAGTGGATTTACTATTTCAAAAGCGTCCTGGTACAGGATAAGCTTTAGGCACCCTGGATTTTCAATGAAGAACTGGTTGGATGTAAAGTTTTTTCCATCACTTATGTCACCAAAATCATCAGGGTTACAGTCTGTTTCAAAATAACGTTGTGACACTGAATTCTTCCATAATTCAGATTCCACTAAGTTATTTAGTGTTTCCTTTAAAGGTATGTAATAGGCAAACCTTTCAGACATGTTTTCATCATTTCCCAGTTTTACTTTTTTAGGCTCAATGTAATTGAACATCTTTTTAAATGTCTGGGCTCTTGAAAATGTTGTTCTGAGAGGTCCCTGATGACAGGAAGAAAACAAATCTGAATCCTTTACACAATCACAGATTTTAGCAACAGAATCATCTGTTAGACACATGTCATTTTTGAGAAGTGAATGCAGTTTACTCATAGTGTACTCCTGTCCCAACTCATGCACATTTTGAATCTCTTCAACAATTTTCTGTATTGTTGAAGCTGGTAGGAGGAGCTGCCCTTGCAATTTTAGATAGAATAAGCAAAGATTCCTAAGAAAGCTCTCACTGAAATCGTGCGGTAATTCTGTGCTTTCATTCATTGCCGCATCATTTGAGCACTCCCCAGCATCTGTACATGCAGTATCAGGTTCAGACGCAGACAGACGTCCCCTGTACAAGTCACTTAAACTATCCACTGTAAAAGCTCGATGATTCCTCGACATATGAGCAGTAAATGACGATTTAACAGTGAACGTTTTTTTACAACCAGCAAATGGGCATGCCACAGGTTGCCCCTCTTCTATATGTTGTTTTAAGTGAGAGATAAGTTCCTTCACAGTGTGAAATTGGCACTCACACAGCGCCATTGCACACTTCGAGTCCGTAACGGCCCTGGTAATAACAGGGGGTTCGGGCACATTGTGGGCACGGTAAAAGTGAGCTTTAAAG
>NW_024703549.1:0-1071 GCF_008729295.1 Plectropomus leopardus | reverse complement strand
CCAGTCTGTGATTAAGGCAGTGCCACAGTACAATGCCTGGAAAGTCATTCTGGAGCAGCTTCCCAACACCTGACTTCACTCCCAGCATCACACTGGCCCCATCACTGCAAAATTCTATCAAAACTTCCTGCAGTAATTCAGTGGTGAAGCCACTCTTGAACAAGCAGTTCATAAGCTGTTCTTTGATGTGAGCAGCAGACAGGCTATCCAGCTCAATAAGGTCCAGTGGAAAAGCAATGGGCTCCATCCCTCCATCAACACTCGCTTTCAAAAACACAATTAATGTTGACTTGTGCCCCACAGTGGTTGACTCATCAGCTAGTACTGTGATTTTACTCCTATTTTCTATAATCTTCCCCAGGAGTTCCTTCTTCATCTGTGATGACACATGATCAATTATATCAACACAGACAGTTTTGCTGTGCAAAACACGACCTAAATCAGCAGAATTAGCTTGCTGCAGTTCAATCAGACTCTCAAAGTCAGTGAATGGCTTGTTGTTTTTGGCCACATAATATGCTGTCCTGAATACCCTGGCAGTGGACTCAAATGCAGACTCCTGACTGGTGGCGTTCATGTTCAGGAGAATGTCTTTCTTTGTTGTCTGAAGAATCTTAATTGCTTTATTGTGTGCTTGGGCGTTTCGGTGCTCATGAATTTTTTTGCGCAATGATAAAAGCTGGACATCTCTTGAGTTACCAAATGGGGTTATCTTTCCCTCAGCCCACTGACTGGCAATATTGACACCACGGGATGCCATGAGACCTAGATTTTTAACATCGTGGCATGGAGTGCATCCCAGTTTCCCATGTTGGGCATACAACCATTCATTTTTGCTTTTGAACTGTCCATATTGATCCTTTGTCCAAATGGAAGGATAAGCAGGAGGCGTAGCATCATCATCACCTGTGCTTTTTTTCTGGTGGTCCTGCAGCTGCTTCTTTTCCCTGACATGGTGCCTCCTCACTCTGACTCTCAGCCTGCTCAAAATCTTCATCACTGGGCTTTTTTTGTGATTTTCTGTGGTAACCCATCTTCAGTGTCCCTGTCTTTTCTTTTGAACAAAGAAGT
>NW_024703548.1:0-698 GCF_008729295.1 Plectropomus leopardus | reverse complement strand
AAACGCCTCGTCTTTATGGCTGGACTGCAGGGGAGCAGCTGCAAGGCCCCGAAACGCTGCAAATGCAACAAAAGTTTACATTATGTGCAAGAAGCGTGGCCGTGTATTCAGCAATCCTCACCGCTTTTACTCAAGCAAAAACTCAACCAACATTTAAGCATTTCTGACTGTTAAAGTACTGTAATACTGCGAATACAGATGCAAAAACTGAGGAGGATTTCATGGGTGTCAGCAGATCCGCGTCGGCATGGTGACCCGTCTTTATTTACCGCCACAGGCAGAAAACAACAATGCGATCATGTTCTGGAGAAAAGCCTTAATGTCGCTGTGTTTACAGCACACGCGGATCATCTTTTCCCTCGTCAGCTTCTTTTCCACATTTTAATCAGCTGAAGGATCTGAAACTGAATCCCTCTGAAAGATATGCAGCCGCACAATGAGACGCTGCGGCCGCTGCGTGTGTGTGTTCCTCTGCCAGCGTCGCGGGTTCGATTCCCGCTGAATATTTATGCTCTGTGAGGCCGTTTGGTCCTCAGTGTTTTGCAGTAAATCAGTGAGCAGATCATTGTTACAGCATGACCCAAAAAAGGTCAAATAAAATCCCAAGTTCAGTACTTACAGGGACGTTAACTCCAAAATCAGAAACACAGATTTTTTTTTTTTTTTTTTTTTTTTGGTGTGAGTTGCAGAGTCAGAAT
>NW_024703547.1:0-846 GCF_008729295.1 Plectropomus leopardus | reverse complement strand
TGTGGCGTAATGCTGAGTCGGCCGCAGCGCTGAGAGTCAGACAGATGTGTCTCTGCTCACTTCCTGGATCAGTGCAGACAGATGTTCATCCAGAGTTTCTCTGAGGAGAGAGGACGTTTAAACAGTCAGCAACATCAGATCACAATCAGAAGATCTTAAGAAAATACAAAACCTTCTTTCCAAAAAAGTGAAGTCTCCAGTCTCATGTGACTGACTCTGTGAGGCTGTATGTCGTCATGACGATTTCATGTTTACAGTGTTTACTATCTTAGTTCAACGTTTGATAATCAGCCTCAAACATTAGTCATCAGTTTTTAAAGTTTTAAGGAATTTGGAGACCACCAGGAACGCCGCTCAAACTTTTTTCCAATTTCTCCCAGAGGCCACTCGCCGTATTTAAGTAAACCCGTCAGAGGTTTAATCCGATGATCACTCATCAACATGACGACATTTGTGCTGATTCACTGTTTGTAGTTCACACAGTAGCTGTGTTTGAAACCGTCCCGTCATTCACTCACTCGCTGTTCACTATGTAGTGTGTATTAAAAAGTGCACTATACAGGGAACAACCAAACGAGATTTCGGACACTAGGCTGGAGTTTTTTTTCCCGGTAATACACGACCGCATTGCATTGTGGTAGACGGGAGTTGAATGTAGATTGAATGTACACTCAAATTTGCTGTGCATTGTGGGCATTTTATAGCGCGCTGTATAGTGAATGAAATTAACAGGAGAGAATTTGGACACCACTACGAAACGGCGAACACGCTGTATAGGTCACTATGTCCGTGATAGGGGACGGTTTCGGACACAGCTGGTGACTCATACAGTTAAAAAAAGACTTT
>NW_024703546.1:0-700 GCF_008729295.1 Plectropomus leopardus | reverse complement strand
GTTTCAGCACCATGGACAGATACTTTCACATTGGACGGGGCGGATAATCTTACAGTCATATTTATCCATGTTTTAGTCTCCTGCTCAGTGTTCTTAGACTGTACTAAAATGAGTTTATGACAATTTCACAACAGTAGACACCGACTTCAACTTGGATGTACACCTTCTCCACCCCTAGGCTGACTCAGAAAAAAGAGCTCATCTTCAATCGCACTGACAAGTGACAATCATTGACACATACTGATGTTTTACAACATATATGTGAAAGCAAAGAATCACTGGTTTAACAAATATATCATAGACAGCTTCACTCATATAGCTACGAGTTACTGATAAACGTGTTCTTGCAATTATTATTTTTTTCCATGAGGACCAGGCTTTCTGCTGGCAAAGATCAGGTTGATGTAACTCATTGAAATAGCAAATTAGTCACACATAACACAATTCCAAAACAACAACAAATTGAATCACACGGTAAAGTAAACTACTCCTCGAATCACGTTTAAGGTGTACCTTTCTGACCAAGGACTTGAAAAGACCCAGCAACTCTGTAGACAACAACAAAAATTAAAATATAAAACGTAAATAAGGAAAAAACAAATGCCTCCCAGACAGACACCAAGTTAGGAGTCCTTGTGTTTTAAGTACAACGGTCAAAAATGTGTTGTCAACTTTTTATTTAATTTATAGAGCAAACAAC
>NW_024703545.1:0-955 GCF_008729295.1 Plectropomus leopardus | reverse complement strand
CCGTGCATATTGCTATGCTATAATAAATTTGACCAGATTGTTACAGATTGATTTCTACCTAATGGTCCTTTTAGTTCATAATGTGAGCTGCAAGGTCAGCCCCACCTTTTCACCAATTCCTGTGACTATGGCAATGTGCCAACCAGGGAATTTTACATTAGAGGTGTAGTCAAAAACAACCAATATCCTGCACCCAAAGAAAAACAAAAATAAACCCTAAAAAAAAAAAAAAAAAAAGCAGCCTCTCCTTCGCCTGTGGTTACATGGATACAGAGGGGCGATTGACACACAGCTGGATACGGAGAGGCAGGAAAGCTGCTTTTAATGGCACTGTGCTTGCGCGCACACACACACACACACACACACACACACACACACACAGAGCTCAGCACCTCCATGAGGTTTTAACTAAGCTAAACTAAATATTTGGTGAAGCATGTTGCTCCAGGTACTGAATGGCTAAGACAAAAACAGGGTATTTTTTTCCACACGGAAGAACAGAAAGACGTGACAAACAACAGATACAGTAGGCTATATTGTGCTTTGTCTGTCTGAAAGCACTAATTTAAACAATGTTTTTGGTGTATTATTATTGTTCCACTGGTGGCGGTAATATCTCAGTCTGAACTGAACTTATTTAACCCTCAAGCACTTTACATTGATTCTTTTCCCTCCCTATTTTAAATCGATATTTGCATGATTTAATGTCTCACATACCTGATAAAGGTCTAGATACCAAAACATTGCACTAAATTTATTTCTGTTGTAAACTAATTTGTCTATAAATGTCTGTCAAATTTTGTCTATAAATAAATAAATAAACCACGTTTTCAAAAATGGCTCTTAACTGAAAACAAGATTACAAAATGCTTAAAATCACTCTACTTAACATGTTGCTGAAATGGTGCAAAATCTATGAGGAGTGGAAGTGAATTGTTAGTCAGCGTTTTTTTTT
>NW_024703544.1:0-739 GCF_008729295.1 Plectropomus leopardus | reverse complement strand
CAGGTGGAGGCGCAAGCTGCAGGTTGCTGGCAGAGGCTGTAAGTGGAGATTTAAAGATGGCACAATTTTAAAAAAAATTATGGTGGCTGTGAGAGGCTCTTGGTTTTTTGTGGAGCAGGACACTATGGAGGTTGTAGATGGAGGTCTGGTGGCAGCTGTCTGACAGAATCTGCAGGTGGAGGCAGCAGCTGCAGGTTGCTGGCAGAGGCTGTGGGTGGAGGCCTAGTTGGAGCTGTCTGCCCGAATCTGCAGGTGGAGGTGGTAGATGCAGGTTGCTAGCAGAGGGTGTGGGTTGCGGCATAGTCAGAGTTGTCTGCCAGAATTTGCAGGTGGAGGCGGCAAATGCAGGTTGCTGGCAGAGGCTGTAGAAGGAGTTTTGGTTGCAGCAGTCTGCCAGAATCTGCAGGTGGAGGCGACAACTGCAGGTTGCTGGCAGAGGCTGTGGGTGGAGGTTTAGGCGGAGCTATCTGCCAGAATTTGCAGGTGGAGGCAGCAGCTGCAGGTTGCTGGCAGAGGCTGTAGGTGGAGGTTTGGTTACAGCTGTCTGGCCAGAATTTGCAGGAAGATGGAAGCTGCAGGTTGCTGGAAGAGGCTGTGGGTGGACGCTTAGTCGGAGCTGTCTGCCAGAATGTGCAGGTGGAGGCGGCTGCAGGTTGCTGGCAGAGGCTGTGGGTGGAGGTTTGTTTGCAGCTGTCTTCCAGAATGTGCAGGTGGAGGAGGCTGCAAAAGCTGTGGGTAG
>NW_024703543.1:0-824 GCF_008729295.1 Plectropomus leopardus | reverse complement strand
TCCCATATTAAAACATATAATTATACTAAAGTACTTCCTAAAAATATTTATTAAAAAATCATTATATCATTCATGTCAAAGAATTACATCTCAGTTCTGCTTTTTTTATTTTATTTTTAAATTATTCTTAGAATCCAGATATATCAGAGAATATATTTGTATCGCTGTACATAAATTGTATTTATGTGTTGCCTAAAATGTTCGCGATATATTGTCTTATATTATTATTATGCTTGTGCCAAAACTGTCATGCCGTCACTTTATATCAGTATGTCTTGGTATAATATGCAGAATTATATTTGTTTGTTTTTCACGACACTTAGTGTAATTATGCTAAAGTGTTGAAATAATAACAGTTTGCACTTTTAAGCCGTTCTGTGAACAATGTTATCGGTCCTTCCAGGATTTTGCATTTCCTTTTTTAAAAGATTCAGTTGTTGCAGCTTAAAATTCCTGATTTCATGGCTCACAAGAAACTACGATGATCGTTGAACTTTGCAGAAGCTTTGCAGTGATTTGACAAAATTGCAAAGGCTGCACAGGTTGAATATGAGTTAAGTTTTGGGATCACGACATCCTGGAAGTGCTGATTAACTAAAATTTAAATGTAAATTTAAATAATTGCGATACTAGCATCATAATTTGAGACCATAAATTGTCATGTGAAAATGATTTTTTTTTTTTTTTTTTTTTCGATTTTGAGCAGAAGGCCAGTGTTACTATGACATGTTATTTCTTGAAATGCAAATTTAAAAAAGAAAGAAAAGAAAGTTTTCCTTCAGTATTTACCAAAACAACAGATTCAAATTTTATTTTTAAAAAAT
>NW_024703542.1:0-958 GCF_008729295.1 Plectropomus leopardus | reverse complement strand
GCAGTTTCGTAGTTAGTGGGTGTTTAACCGTGGTCCGCAGCTCTGCAGATTCCTCTCTCCTCGGTGTCACGCTGTCCACCATCCACTGTCCCTGGTCCACCGTCCCCACCACCTCCTGAGGACAGTCGGCTCAGAGATGACGGCAGAAACACTGAAATGAGACGCATGAGACAGACGAACAGGCAAACGTGTTTGTTCTGCAGATTTTCTGCCACTGACTGTTTGTGTGTGTGAGTGTGTGTGTGCATGTTATTGTGTGCATGTGTGAGTGTGTGTGTGTGCATGTTATTGTGTACATGTGTGAGTGGGTGTGTGTGTGTGTGTGTGTGTGTGTGTGTGTGTGTGTGTTATAATAGAGCCATGGTGTGTGAGGTGATCAAAGAGCTGCTCTCACAAAAATAAGTGTGCCACATTTCATGCCAGCCTGAAGAAATGTGTCTTCACTCTGTGTGTGTGTGTGTGTGTGTGTGTGTGTGTGTGTGTGTGTGTGTGTGTGTGTGTGTGTGTGTGTGTGTGTATGTGCCATCTCAGGTAACCAAGGAAACGGGAGCCGAGTGGCAGCAGTGTTTGGCGTCATGCAGAGACAGAGAAGTGTGTGCGTGTGTGTGTGCACTAAATGTTGATTCTTTTTATAAATCAGACTCGTTCTGATGTACGCAGAGTGAGACACACACACACGCACACACACACACACACGCACGCGCACACACACACACACACACACACACACACACAGATGCTCCTGCAGCCGAAACCTCCTCCTCTCTGTGAATTAGAGGATTTCTGGAGCTCGAGATTCAAATGAGACACATCATCAGTCGCAGTCGTCGTCTCCGTCCCCCGCGTCCCTCTCGTTCCCTCCTCGTCTTCATGTCCTCTTCATGTGAAAGTCAGCTGGTCGGTCGCTGCTGTCTGATGTTGAGCTGCACGTTTTAGACTCAGAGTTCCTCTCTGATCC
>NW_024703541.1:0-499 GCF_008729295.1 Plectropomus leopardus | reverse complement strand
TACAAAATTCCTAACTCAGATAGTCAGTGACTGGTCTCCACCTCCTTTTAAAAATCCTTACTTTTAGTTGTAACTGAGCGGTCATATGTTCCATTATGTATACGTGTTTGACTTTTTGTAACCATTGAGTAATGGTAGGAGGGTTAGGGTTCAGCCAATTAATAGTAATAATTTTCCTTGCAATCATCAACAAAACATGCAATAAATAACATTGGT
Organism: Plectropomus leopardus; assembly: GCF_008729295.1. Classification (NCBI taxonomy): domain Eukaryota; kingdom Metazoa; phylum Chordata; class Actinopteri; order Perciformes; family Serranidae; genus Plectropomus; species Plectropomus leopardus. The sequence continues at coordinate 283 of NW_024703541.1, read as the reverse complement.
CTGCAGTATACAAGTGGTCAGGTAGTACATCCAGCAAAAAAAACACAGGTTTCAGGGGTAAATCCACTTCCAAAATTTTCTCCAGCTCTTCTTTGATGTTTTTCCAAAATGTCTGTATTTTTGGGCAGTCCCAGAATGTGTGTGTATGGTCGCCAACCATGCCACAGTACCTCCAACATTTGTTGCCAGAGTTGTTTTTAAATATCGAGGTTACTAGTGGCGTCCTAAAGAACCTAATTTTAACCTTCCAGTCAAACTCTTTCCAAAGCTGACTTCCAATCCC
>NW_024703540.1:0-648 GCF_008729295.1 Plectropomus leopardus | reverse complement strand
CAAACACACAGCTTTGAAGATCCTTGGTTTGACCTTATTAAGTAATCACACATAACGTTATCCAATGGACTATAAAGAACTTAATTAATAATTACTTAGATATGGGATTATTGTTTAACATTATACAATAAATGCAAAACACGATAGAACTATAAAGTTAATTACAAAATTACGCATAACTAAGGCCACTAGCTGGCAGTAGGAGAAAGACGAGGGAACTTGATAAACTCAGATAAACTCATCTCCTTAAAAAAGTGGGGGAAACAGCGCCACCACAATTCCACTTTTGGCCAAAAATATATTGCATCTGTAGTGATAGTCTCTACCATAGACAATGAATGGGAAAAGTTAGTAAAGTTAGTGATCACTATATCCGGTTCCTGCACAAAAGGTCCCCACTTTCAAAACCGGGCGTAAACGTATGACACGTTTTGGAACAACTCGTTGTTCAAACTGTACAACGTGACCATAGGTCGCTTTCAGCACCTATTAACCAAGCATGGAAGACTAATATCTGATTGTCACTGTACGCAGCACAACAACTTTTATCGCGTTTCCGTAGTGTAGTGGTTATCACCTTCGCCAACCGGGCGGAAACAAGGAGACATTTTTGTGATCATATCTCAAACATCACATGTTTCCTGACGC
>NW_024703539.1:0-459 GCF_008729295.1 Plectropomus leopardus | reverse complement strand
TGAGTTGTTGTCGGCAGGACGGACACACCGGCGAAGGTTAGTTACAGTGGACAGTACTGTCTACGGTTAGCGAGTATGAGACCAAATCTATCTATGATCAAAAGTTAAAAATATCCATTAAAAAAAAAAATCTTATAAACAGCAATTACTCTCCATTTAATGTCAAAAAGATATGTCATATGACCTAGAAAAAAATAATATATATATGTGCAATCAAAGGCATACTCTTCCCTCTGAAGTGATGGTCGTGCAGATGACCACGCGGCGCAGTAGCAGCGACTCCCTCCTCTGTGTTTTGTTCCTACTGTAGTTTGGACGCTCCCTCCATTGGAGCGGCAGACTTACCCTCTGTTTCTCTGACTGTTCCACCAACCGGTTATTCTGGTGACAGTGGATTACGACGGTCGACAAGGTCGAATGCTGGCCAGCACCCCAACATCCATCACCTCCCGAGGCCTG
>NW_024703538.1:0-1362 GCF_008729295.1 Plectropomus leopardus | reverse complement strand
ACACACACACACACACACACACACACACACACACACACACGGAGATAATCTAGCTTTTTTTTTTTTTTAAATAATACAGTTAGATCAACAAACATACCAAATTGTTTTCATTGTACAGAGGAATAATTTATATAGACAACCGGCCACGTCTGCTTCAGGAAGTGTCTTTTTGAAGCCTCGTTTTGTTTCAGTCCCTTCAGGCCCAGCAGGGAGCCTCTCTTGCATTTAGGATGACAGATTAGAGATCAGTACAGACCACTGAGCTATTCCAACTCCTGCTGCGAAGCTGTAATTAGCACTGACCGCCTGTCAGCTCCCCGTTCACACAAATCACCCACATTAGGATGACAGACGTGTTCCTGTTTGCTGTGTCTGGGCTCTTCTTGTGCGAAGTGAAAGGTAGAGGAGACACACTGGAGCTGGCAGTGGGAGCCCAGTGTGTGTGTGATGGCAGGTTTTTTGGCTTTAAATCTGGTTGAGGAAACAATACGAGGTCAAAGTCCTGCCATGATCAGACATGTTTCTGTGGAATATGTAGCAGAGCAGAGCAGGTGGATGCAGGATGTCGTGCTGTGTGGAGCATCTCTCTTCTTTAACGCTGAGCAGCTTTGTTTCTGACACATATTGTCATGTTTAGTGTTCAGAACATTATTACAGCATTACTCTAGTTTCACATTTAAACCTCCTACAAAGTGAATCATGGTCATTGATGCTGAAAACACTTTGAATATGGAGGAAAACAGACTGAGATCAGTCAAGAAAAGAGGACATGAGGAAAACGGAGCAGGAGAGGAGGAGGTAAAGTTTTTGGGGAACCACCCAGAGCTGTGCACCTGTTCCCTCACACTCCTCCTCTGCCATCTTTTACCTCCAGCACTCAGCTACGCTCTGTCTACTTTCCCCTCCTCTCTCTCTTTGTCCTGCTGCATCACTTTCCTCGTTTTGTCCTTCCTCTGTCTCTGATTTCCTCCCCCTTTCTGTCTTTCTCAGCTCTTCTTTCAACTTTTCTTTCCTCCCTCTGCCCCCCTCTCTTCACCATTTTTATTTTTTCCAAACCATTCTTCTTATATCTCCTCCTCCTCCTCCTCCTCCTCCTCCTCCTCCAGGACTCCTGTCATGCTGGCCAGGTGCAGTGTAGCGTGTGTTGATGGCAGGCCTCTTAATGGACACCATGTGTCTGTCTGTGGACCCCTGTGCCTCGCCGTCCTTCTGCTCTAAATCCTCCGTCCATAAAACACAAAACTGCTCTTTCAGGGAACACGGCTTTAACAGCACCGAGGGACACAGACGGACCTCCAGAGAAACTGAGAGAGAGACAGAGACAGAGAGAGACAGAGAGAGACAGAGAGAAACTGAGAGAGA
>NW_024703537.1:0-416 GCF_008729295.1 Plectropomus leopardus | reverse complement strand
GACATAGGCCTAAAGTGACGTCGACATTCCAATTTATGATCCATGTTCGATCAGAACGTGAATGACGTAAGAATTTATACTATGTCCAAGCAAATCCAGCTTTTTGCTCATTTCTACTGTCGACTTTAGTGTGAGAGCCATTCATTTTCTCGAGGGAAGACTGAAATAATCCGCATTACCAAGACAAAGAATATTGTTTACTACCGAGCGCATAAAGTAAGTACTCAAACAGTTAACTTATAGCCCAGCTAAAAGCAAATATGGTGCTTTAAAACACAGAAACATTTCATTCTGTTATTATGCAGATTGTGATGCTGGTGGCTCTCTAAGCAAACAGATAACATTTTTAAAAACATATTTTTCTTATGGTCTGCTAGTCCTTAACAGTGTTCGGAAGTAACGAGCGAGCCTGCATG
>NW_024703536.1:0-393 GCF_008729295.1 Plectropomus leopardus | reverse complement strand
AGCACAAACAGTAAAGCAGCAGATGTTAAATTGTGGTTCTGCTCCTCTACTGTTCTTCAGCGGGACAGTCTGACTTTTTGATGTTTTTCTCTGAAGTCTGGGAGCCCAGAGACACTTTACATGTGTAAACCTTCTCCATGTTCCAGTCTGATGACTGGATGGCCAGATAGCTGCTGATTTGGAAAGTCTGGTCTGGTTTCTGAACAGCGGTGCTGGTAGAGATCCCACTGCTCACTGGACTCCCAGCAGCCAACCAGGTGATTTCTGCAAAAGGTACAGACTGACTGGACAGACAGACCAGAGACGCTTTGTTGGACTGGAGCTCAGCGCTGGACGGAGGGAAGACGGTCAGGACAGGAGGTGGGAGGCTGGAGCCTGAAAATACACAAAGTA
>NW_024703535.1:0-834 GCF_008729295.1 Plectropomus leopardus | reverse complement strand
TTGAACCACACAGTTATCTTGCAGACTAATGGTAAACAATCCAGGAGCTAAAGTTAGCTTGCCAACTTACAGGATGCAGCATACTCACCAGGGAAGTCAGAGCTGTATCTCTGTCCACTTCTCCTTTCCAGTCCTTAGTGGTACAAATGGGAGGCCATGTCAAAGAGGCAATCTTTATCACTGCTCAAATGTAATTTGTCCCCTTTTTTTTCCACAGAGGAACCAAGACCTTTTTACACTTAATGTTCTGTCGGTTCCTGCCCTACTGTGCTGTAATTGGCTAGTAGTCTGTATTATTGTGCTTTGATTGGGCAGTAGGCCAGTGCTACTGTGCTGTGACTGGCTAGTGCTTGTTGCCTCTGGTTTTATTCTTCAGTCAGTTGAACAGTTTACATTTAAATATTTAGCTACATTTCTCTGGGACTGTGAAAAAAGAAGGGAATAAAATGTCTTCCTTGACATGGCTTCACATTTTCTACTGTGTTATAGTGGAGAAGAAAAAAGTGGACAGCGATTGCTGCAACTCCTGAAGTCCCTTCTAAGTATGCTATATGCTGTAAGCTAGCCAGCTAACCACTGTAGGGTCTACCTGTAAGCTAACATTAGCTACTGGATCGTTTGCTATTTAGCCTGCAAGCTAACTATATGTTTGAACTTCAAACCGCTACCTTTAAAAATCATATCATGTATCCATGTATATGACTGGAGCTAACAATCTTCAGCTAAATTGTATGTTTAGCTTGTAGGCTAAGCCTGTTTGGTATGGGGGCAGTGGTTAGCTAGCTAGCTGATTACCCCCAAGGTAAATATAGGTTGTTTATTTGTGTAAACAAA
>NW_024703534.1:0-732 GCF_008729295.1 Plectropomus leopardus | reverse complement strand
ATAAATCCAATACCTTTCCCTCTTCTTTCGTTCCCAATCCGTCCAATTAATGTCTCTTTGTAACCCAGCCATCCTCATAGCAGCTAAACCATGTTTCAAAAAATGTTGAACTAAAAGCGTGTCCACTTCTTTTTTGTTCCTTACATTATATCTATGCTGTGTCATACGTGTGGACAGTGTATTTTTTGTTTCTCCAACATATTTAATTCCGCACTTAACACAAAATAAAACATAAATACAATTTCTCGATTTCGGATTGAATCCTTGTTGGATTCTGATAACTGATTTTTCCTTCTCATTTTTGATAAATTTCCGTCTGGAGAATTGTGTTTCAAGCATCTGGGGTTTCTCCACATTCAAAGACGGTAACTTGGCCTGAACCAAGAAGTCCGACAAATTTCTATTTCTTCTATATGCCGAGATAACCCTTGAGTTTGGAATTATTCCCTCTTGGCCTATCATGTTCTCAAAATTAGCCTTAAATTTTGCGTTGAGAGTCTTACTAATTGAAGAAAATGTTGTAATTAGAGGAATTAAATTCCCATGATCCTTCTCTCTCTTTTCTTGATATGTTTTTAGACAATGCCTCAAAAAGGTTCTAGAATATCCTCTTTTCCGCAAGGCCTTAAACAAAATAGTCACCGCTTCCCTGAAATATTCTTCTTTAGTGCAAATACGGTTAAATCTAAGAATCTGCGATTTTACTAAACCCCTGAAGGTGTGTTTTGGGTG
>NW_024703533.1:0-691 GCF_008729295.1 Plectropomus leopardus | reverse complement strand
CCTTTTAACAGGTCCAGCTTGGTGACATACCGGGCACCACCAACATGATCAACACAATCCTCGACAGGAGGAAGTGGATAGCAGTCCGGCTTCATGACCCCATTCACCTCACGAAAGTCTGTACAAAACCGATCAGTGCCATCAGACTTATCAGCTAGCAGACACAGTGAGCTCCACGAACTACAGCTAGGCTCTGCGATGCCATTCTGCAACAATCAACCTGTTTCTGTAAACGCACACGCTCATCTGGATTTACCCTATACGCATGCTGCTTAATGGAATGAGAATCCCCCACATCAATGTCGTGCTGCAACACATGGGTTCGGGACGGCACATCAGAAAACAAAGACACATACGAGGTGATTAAACGGACCACATCCTCGTGCTGAGACTGAGCCAAATGGACAAAACAACTGTCAAGTTTAGACAACACCTCAGAGTTTGTCCATGAACAACAGCACTAGACGGACCCGTAACATCATCCACATCAGACACTGCAGACGCGGGCTCAGACAGATCAACACCGGACAGCGCCACAGCAGCCCCGACCTGGTCGATGGGTTCAGCACTGGACAGCGACAGGACAGTTTTCCCCACCTTGACAGATGACAGCGGGGCAGTGTCCCTGTCCAGATACGGTTTAAGCATGTTAGCATGACAAAGCCGACTTCGCTCTGAGTCACGGTCATTC
>NW_024703532.1:0-740 GCF_008729295.1 Plectropomus leopardus | reverse complement strand
AAACAGCACCTCTGACCACTGAACCAGCTTTCACAGGTCACATTCACGCAGCATGTCACATTCACACAGCATGTCACATTCACACATTCACACAGCATGTCACATTCACACATAACACAGCAGGTCACATTCACACATAACACAGCAGGTCACATTCACACATGTCACATTCATACAGCATGTCACATTCACACATTCACACAGCATGTCACATTCACACAGCATGTTACATTCACACATACACACAGCATGTCACATTCACACAGACAGAGGACAAGACAAAAAAGTGACAAGAAGACAGAGGGACGCAGTCTGCGTCTCACTCTGGTGATGTCCAATCATTCAGCCTTTCAAAGCCTCGGGACAGACACAAACTCTGCACATAAGGACGAGGACAACAGGTGACTGCTGCTGCATCAGACGTCCTTTTGTCTCAGCCGACCCTGAACGCCTCACGTCGCTTCATTTAACCCTTCAGGTCCGTTTGGTGGTTTTACTCAGTCGACTTCATTTTTATAATTAAATAAACTACATTTAAGCTACATTTCAGTGATTTAATGTATAAAATAATATCAATGTTAACTGTTTTTAACAATTTAAAATTCAGCTATTTTTGAGCTATATTTTAGTGGTTCTGTGTGTAAAATAATATTAAAGTAAACTTGTGTCCATGCAGAGTGACCTACTTTAGTTAGAGGCTTTATTTGTGTTGTTACTATTTTAGCACAAACCCTGAAAAC
>NW_024703531.1:0-811 GCF_008729295.1 Plectropomus leopardus | reverse complement strand
TATGGCTCTGTGGAGACAGGTGTGAGTGTAATAGGGGCAATGTGCAAATGTTGAGTGGAGGTATCTGCTGTGAACATACACAGTGAAGTTGGCTACACTGTATTATCTAATATTATCTAAGCACAAGTTCAGGGTGCAATGTTATGAAGTAGTATATCCTGATTGTGTGCCTACTGCATGCAACAGGACATACTTAGTAAAGTCAGCTGCACTAAAAGTAAGAGCGTGAACAGACCCCGACGCACCTGTCTTCAATCTGTCCTCCCGGCACACCTGTTCAAGTCTTGTTTGCTCCACCCTAGTGTTCCCTACCTCACCCTTGTTGTCAGCCAATCCCTGTGTTTCCCTCCTTTTGCCAGTGTCCACCTACTCCAGCTGTGTCTTGTTCTTGTGATTAGTTTTCTTTGTATATATACCTCTGGCTTTCCTCTTGTCCTTGTCTGTGTTCATCCCTGTGTTCATTCCTTTCTCCATTTTCTGCCTGTTCTTTCATGCTCAGTTTTGGATTTCATCCTTGTTTCCAAATAAGTACTTTTGAATTACATCTCCCCGTATCATCAGTTTTGTTGTATGCTTCTTTGGAGGATTTTCACCAGAGCAAGCTCACTTTTTGTTGAAACCATCTTTCTGCCTACTGCTTTGCATTTAGGTCTTCATCTGAACTGAAACGCAACAATTACACTTTCAATCTTTTCTTGTGCTCTTTTTAGAGGCCTTTCACAAGTACCTAAACCTTTGAACCCTGAGAAATTTGGTGCAAAAAAACAACAAAACACGATGAGCAACTAGGTAAGAATTTTTCCACAAATTG
>NW_024703530.1:0-829 GCF_008729295.1 Plectropomus leopardus | reverse complement strand
TGTGTGTGTGTGTGTGTGTGTGTGTGTGTGTGTGTGTGTGTGTGTGTAATAGAAGCCAGTGCAGTGTTGTGGTTAAGTATTTGAAGGTGGTGCACTGGAGCAGAGGGTGGGGGTTGGGTTAGGTTGGGGCCCTGCCCGGAGTACAATCTGGATCTTGCGTAGTTGCCAGACCACTACACACACACACACACACACACAGAGACACACATATACACACAATCCTGAGTGTGTGCCAGACCACCCAAGGAGCCGGAGGCCCGCGGGGCTTGAGGTGATGAGCAGGCGCTGCGGCTGTACAGACAATACACACCCCTTACACACTCGCACAAAAAAATGCACGTACACACACGTATCTACTGCCAGCTTAAAAAAATGTGCAGCCTCCTACTTAAACTACACTTTAACACCAACCAGACACACACACATCCCCCCCCCCCAATCTCATTCTTCAGCTCTGTCAACAAGAGAGAGAAATAATGTGAGAGAACAAGAGAGACGAAGCCTCTGGAAGTAGAGTAGAACAATTAATTCTCGATTGGCCCGCTAATGTCCAGACAGATACAGTATGACTCCACTCACAATCACACACACACATACTGACCGCTAACTGACCTCGGAGTACTGAGATTTATCATCGCATCTGTCCTCGGAGCACGAATGTGTGTGTTCCTGTGTGTATTTCTGTGTTATCTGGACAAGATTCCTGTTATTTTGGTCACACTGATGGAAGGAAGTGAATGGGAGAAATAACGTACGAAAGAGGGAGAAAGATGAATCTGTGGAGGAGTCGACCACAGGAAGTGCCGACTGCTGATAAAGAAACACACGC
>NW_024703529.1:0-515 GCF_008729295.1 Plectropomus leopardus | reverse complement strand
CCGTACATAAACACTGGCAGAGGTAGAAACATAAGAGATGAAAAATTACCCTGTAACGGGAACGGCATATTTCTACCGTTTACCATGGTTATTGTTTTGAAATCCTGCCTGTGAGTTTTAGTTTTTTCTCAAACTGGACTTCCTGGACTGTATTTTATTGTTTCACTCACAGCTGAAACATCACAACACATCCCCTCTAATGTGTCGAGGCTGTGTTTGTAGTTATTGTGTTCTGTTGCAACATATTCCACACAGTTTTTCCCATCTCATTTCCCCATGGTGCATTCAGCAGGTTAACTAATTCCTGGAATTTTATTTTCATCCTCTCCTTCATCAACAGTCATAAAACCTTCAGCAGCAACCGAAATGCACGCCGACCCTGAAGTGATTATGCAGAACGGCACCACGGGAACCCTTCGATGCACCTTTAAGTCCCGTGAGGTGGTCAGCCAGTCCACCTCGGTGACCTGGAGTTTTCAGTCGAGTCAGCCCGATAATCAGTTCTTCAAAGCTCC
>NW_024703528.1:0-951 GCF_008729295.1 Plectropomus leopardus | reverse complement strand
AAAAGGAAAAAAAGGGCACATATAGCGTGTCCTCGCCACTGAAGAGGGCACTTTAGACATGTTTTATATGTTATACAAATGGCACATTAGGTAGCCTTAAAACAGACTAACTAGACAGACTACTCAGGTTAGTTTGTTGTTAGGATCAGCATCCATGAGAACTGTGTGGATTCAATGTTGGACTGTGAAGAACACACAGTGGCATGAATGTATTCTAATTTTAACACCATATTTGCACCAGATAATCCAAACTGGTTTTGTGAGATATAGTTCTGGCTCAATATACATCAACAAAGGGCCCAACATAAAAGTAATTGCAACAGTAATGTGTCATAGTATTTCTTAGTCCTAGCAGTCTTCTGGAGTTTGATGTGTTTTCTTCACACAAGAGGGCTCTGTGATAAAATCACACAGGGAACAATACACATTTAAACTATTTATTTGACAACTCGAAAGAAACAAACTATGATGAAGCATGAGAATAAGTGCTGCTCCATTGTTGCAGGTGGCAGGGATGAATCAAGTCTCAAGTCTTTGAGCTCAAGTGCAAGTCAAGTCTACAGTCTTTAAGGTACAAACCAAGTCAAGTCTAAAGTTTTTGACCTCAAGTTTTAAGTCATGTCAAAAGTTTTTCACCTCAAGTTTAAGTCAAGTCTCTGTGTGAGTGACTGAAGTGTGACAAGTCTCAAGTCTTTGTGCCCATACTGTATGTGGCAAGTGGAACTACAGTAAAATTCTTCGTTTGGCCATCTGTTTGTATATGTCAATGACCTTTTTCTGGTCAATTGGGATATCTCTTTCAATGGAGAGTAGCATTAGGTCAGAGAGCCTTTTTTCCCCACACTGGTTTCTCAGCACAGTTTTAATGAGTTTCAGTTTTGAGAAGGACCGCTCTACTGAAGCCGTTGTCACTGGTATAGTCGCATACGTTTTGAGGAGCATGGTCAGACT
>NW_024703527.1:0-4028 GCF_008729295.1 Plectropomus leopardus | reverse complement strand
CACACACACACACACACACACACACACACACACACACACACACACACACATGGCGCAAGGAGGAGAGAGGAGGGCGAGACGCTGGCCTGATGGCTGCTGTCCAAAATCTGCAACAGCACCCTCTATAGTACAACAGTGAAAACACTGATTGATGGAATATTTCGTCAATGGCGGGGAAGCATTGTGTAGTAAATGACGGAAAATCTCGTCAATGGCGGGGAAAGTGTTGATGAGCCCTTTTCTCCTGTCAGTTGCCAGTTTTTCAAGGTGGCCATGTGCGTCATGCCTTTGCTTTCAAGCATCTGTAATCTATCTGAGGTTTCCTGGAGCCCTCTGACCTGCTTACCCACCTCCCTACCTAGTTGACCTGATCCTCTGACTTGTGATTCTTTGCCCTCTGGTTTTTGACCCTTGCCAAGAACACATGACAGAAGATTTAAACACTGTTGTTTTGGCCCCATTTTTCTCAGGTTTTAGTTAAATATCGGGACTTTTTATGCACACAAAAGATTTATTTCTCCCGTTGCTCACAAATATGAACATTGAGTTCCGGGCAACATATTCATTTTACCACCATAGGCCATCTCCAGTTTCATCTCTGTAAAACACTTGGTTTGCACGACCAAAGAAGTCCTGCTGAAACAGTCACAGAGAAGCTTATCTGCATGCTCATTATTCTCACCAGGGGCTGGACCTGACAGCAGTTCATCGTCGTTGAGTGGGCAACTGCTCACCCTCCAATGTGTCTGGCATGGCAAGTGTTCTCTTTACAGTTAAATCTCGGTTAGAGGGCAGATGGCATGTATGGCGTTGCGTGGGCAAGTGGTTTGCTAAGCCAACTCTGTGGACAGGGTGACCCTATGGCAGAACCCAGTCACAAAAGTTCGCATTTTCAGGCCCCAAAAACGCTGCAGTCATGTGAACAAAAGGCCAAACCACAACAAAACATTTCGTGCAAGAACCCTTGCTGTGTAAACGCTAAATCTACTGAGACCAAGCGCAAAGAACAGCAGCTGCGGAGGTCAAGCATCTGACCTCGAGGCCTCTTGTAGGCCTGCTAGTGACCTAACTCTGTATTGACCAAAAATTCTCCATCAAAAACGTGCCAGTTATTGTGTGACCTGCATACTTAGCAGACATGTCAACCACTGAGCATGTTTGGGATGCTCTGGATGGACATGTACGAGTTCTGCCAGTATCCAGCAACAAAGGAGTGGGCCGATAGTCGATAGGAGACAAAACCTGATCAACTCTGTGTGAGGAAGATGTGTTGCACTAAATGAGGCAGATGGTGTCACACCAGATTCTAACTGATTCTTTGGAATATCTGTGACCAAAAATGCATTTCTGTTGCTCCTGTGGTGTGAAATCCACCGTAGTATCATGAACATTTGTCTGTTATCTGTGTCTTCAGTGAAATCAGTCTGTTAACAGACACTTTGGCAGCCTGTGAGATTCAGTTAGATGAGTTAGCTTGAACAGACAGTTCATCGCTGCAGCATGTGTCCACTCTCGTGATCTCCGTCACCTGGAGTCTCGTATCAGACAGCTTGTGTGTGTGTCGGTATCTCTCAGGCTGTGGATAGAGTCAGACGAGTGTGTCTCACTGCACATCCTTGTAACATCTGTAACAGTCTTACTTCCAGTTAACGGCGGTTGACTAAAACCCGTCCGTCACAGCTGCCCCCTCCTGGACTCCTGGACTTCCTTATAACTTTTAGTAACTCCAGTGCATGTACAGTCAGATCATGACACACTTCAAAATTCCTGTCATTTCTTGCCCTAGTACGACAGTTACGACAGTTGCTTGGTCGTAACTAACTGTTACGACCAAGCAACTGTTAAGGTGCATTATTTTATTTAGAAAAGCTTTGCTCTTGCAAACATTCAAGACATGCAAATGCTGTTATACTTATTTTCTATAAAACCCTTACAGGGTTAACCCTTTGAAACCTGGGGCAACATCAATTGTCTTGTGCTGCATTTAGGTGCCCTTTAACAAGCTATTTGGCCCTTTGAAACCACAGCCATTTGGTTTGATTTCTTTTGAAAACATGGAGGGAAAAGGCAATGTCCACTTTGGTGGAAATATATCCCACTAATTGCATGAAAGTAGTAAAAGCAGCCTAGAAAATTACCCAAAAATGTTTATGAAAAGAGCTGAGGATTATTAAATTATCAAAATGATCCATATGGAAAATGTCCAGAAACCGAAATCATATGATAAAACAAAAACACATATATATTTAATTTTCAGTACTTTGTTGGATAATTTTCTTGTTTTTTGTTTTTTTTTTTTCAATTATTTTTAGGCAGTTTTTGTTTTATATAACTTTTTTAATTTTTGGGCCATGTCTTGTCAAGTTGCTTGATGCCTTCTCCCCATGTCTTTAAAAGAAATCAAACCAATTTGGTTTCAAAGTGTTAAGTATCTCAGCAAATGCACCACTCATTAAATAATTTTTCTTTTTTTCCTTTTTTCTACTGCAGGACACTAAATTACACTTCCACCAAAATCTGCAAATCACTCCCATCTCTCAAAAATGTTCACAATCAAATGACAAATTCTGGTTTGGTTGAGAATAGCTAAAAACCTATTTATTACACAGCCACAAAGAATATGCACATGTTTTAACTTAAAAGGTAGAACATATTTTTACTCTGATGATCACACTATCACAAAGGTGTTGTGGGTTTTTGCCCTTAACAGAGCACTCGGCTGTCTGACCTGCGGTGAGACTTGCTGTGGTGACTGGGTGCTGGTAGGGGAGTGTTGGTAATAATTGTATCCATCTATCAAACCCCAGGTCAGTGTCACCATCTCAAATGACAACATCCTATGGTGCAGCTGCTGACTAGGACATTGTCAGCAATGTTATCACGCCGCGCACTCGGACCACTGGGTTGAAAATTGGCAACGGGAAAGGCCCGGAAAGAAAGAGGCCACGAGCAGAGGTCTGGAGTTTGACCCGACGCTGCCACAAAGCTACAGACTGCGAGATAGCAGCCATAAGGTTAAAGATAAGGCAATTTATACTGAAGGTTGGAGGCAGACCGAAAGTAACACACAAAAGTAGCATACAGGCTCTGACACTGTTTAAAACAGTGTTACAAAATAAATGGGGGGGGACAACATAAGCCGAGAGCAGCTTTCATATATTCAGGTCATGGAGTACAAAAGCTGTCCTGAAGCCCCGACGTTAAAATGTGCTAAACGTACTGTATCTTAGCAAAGATACAGGAGATAGTGTAGCCACTGGTATTTTACTGATGCTGCATATTTTAAACTATCAAGATTAACCTGCCAGGGGGGGTCTGGAGCGCAACTGAGCTATCAGGACTCTATTAACCCCACTTCCTCTTTGCTTTACTTTGGAAAAACTACTGGCCCTGGATTTGTTTTTTGGTAATGTATTAAAGGGAAAGTTTGGATTTATTTAAGTGGGGTTGGATGAGGCACTTATTCATAGTTAGTGTATTACATACAGGAGATGAAGGCGAGCATGTCCCCAGTTTGGAGAAGCAGGCAGAGGTACTGTTACAGGAGCTCAGTGATGTACTGCTGTCAACAGGGAGGAAACAAATTTTATTGTAGCCAAAAAATATCACTGTACACTTCATTTAGAATATTTTCACTGCCGTCAGACAGGGACCTGAACTGACAGTGAAAATGATCGATGTTTCTTTTATAGCCAGACTTCATTAAAGCTTAGGGACTCTTTGGCACGTTTTACCAGCTTTTCATTCATTATAATTTTGATCATTTTGCCTGTGTTCATGCATATGGCATTAATTTTGAATGTGTACTTTTGTTTAATCTTGGTATTTCCAGCTCAGCTCCTACAATAAGTCTAAAATACACTGTGGAAACTAAATTGTTATATTCATATTGTATAGTGCTAAAAATGCGCCATTGAAATTCATTCAGACTGCAACCTTTGATCCCATCAAAGTATAAAAACATGCATTGTATTATTTCTGGGTGTCATTCCGGGCTTTTGCCATGGAATTTCTAATTTTTGCTATTT
>NW_024703526.1:0-549 GCF_008729295.1 Plectropomus leopardus | reverse complement strand
TTTTTTATTACATGTGAAGGAGTTTGAGTCTTTTTTGCATTTATAACTGTTGTATGTTGTCAGTGTTTTATGATTGTTATTTTACTCTGAACTTCATCAATATATAATCAATTATCTCTATAATAAAGCTGAAACAGAAACAATAAAACTTGGTCTCCAGTTTTTACTGATTTGATTTCTGATTTTAATGACTTTATGGAACATATTTTAATTCAATTCAATGTTATTATTTGTTTGTTTTTATTTATTTGTATTAAAAAATACTATAAAAACACATAAAGCACAAACAATTTGACACTAAAACACACAACAGAAGACACTAATTTGCACGTGTGAACATTCAGGCTCCACAGCAGCAGATTAATAAATGTCCTCATAACTCCGTACAGCCAATAATAATCAGTGAGCATTAAATATGACAAACTTCTCCTCATAACATAAAGCATCTCTAATGTGGTACACAGCACCATCAACATGACCGTCACAACGATGCAGCATCAGCACCGACACCGCGGAGGCCGAAACTGCGACATCATCATCATCATCATC
>NW_024703525.1:0-374 GCF_008729295.1 Plectropomus leopardus | reverse complement strand
GAAAATAAGTGCTCCAGTCGATTGCATTCTCATCTTTCAGCATTCTTCTTAAAATCTGTTCATTGGTGCTGAAGTATGTCACCTTTTTCATGAACTCCAGGGCGCGCTTGTTCTGCAAAGCAAACGCTCCATTCAGCGATCGTGACACACAAAAACTGGATATAAACAACTCTCCGGTGGGATTTGAACTCACATTGGGGTCAGGTCGGCAAATAATGACCCTAAAATCGGGCCACGCATCAACGATTACGTCCAGTGTGCTTGGTTTGCCTCTGTTGATCCCATGAAGGAAACCGTAAACCTGAAAGCACGAAACGTTCAGAGTTACAGTGGCTTACAGGAGACAATAAGTACATGCTGAGGACTGCATATGA
>NW_024703524.1:0-499 GCF_008729295.1 Plectropomus leopardus | reverse complement strand
ACGTCTACTAAGACAGGACAGAAAACTACAACTTCAAACAGCTGAAACTCAACACACTAAAGGTGAGTTTCAACAAACACGACTCAAAATTAATGTAACTTTGACTGAACCTCATACAGGGGCGAGGTGAGCCATCAGAGATTAACTGTTTCACTTTCTGTCTGACTGTGTTTTCAGCTGAACTCAGAGAGAAAATGTCTTCCCGATCAGAGGAGGATCTCTCCTGTCCTGTCTGCCATGACGTCTTCAGAGACCCTGTCGTCCTGTCGTGCAGCCACAGCTTCTGCAGAGCCTGTCTGAAGGACTGGTGGAGAGACAAACCAATACGGGAGTGTCCACTTTGTAAAAGCCTATCATCGATGAGTGACCCACCTGTTAGTTTGGTGTTAAAGAACCTGTGTGAGTCCTTCTTACAGGAGAGACATCAGAGAGCGTCAGAGGCTCTCTGCAGTCTGCACTCTGAGAAACTCAAACTCTTCTGTCTGGACCATCAGCAGCC
>NW_024703523.1:0-816 GCF_008729295.1 Plectropomus leopardus | reverse complement strand
TCAGACACACACACACACACACACACACACACACACACACACACACACACTGCAAGCGCACACTCATATTTAAGAAATGTAAGTACCGGATAATAAACACCTTCCCAAAATAAAATATGAAATAGCAAAAATAAAGCGGTGATGTTTCTTTCAGTCGGACGCAGCGGGAGGACGAGGTGCGTTTGTTTTGTGTTTCCAGGCAGCGCCGGAGGATCGGGACCCCGACTTGGAATCATGAACCCTGGCACGGCCTCAACGCCGAGTCCGCCAGCCAAACACACACACACACACACACACACACACACACACACACACACACAGAGATCGTGACACACTTGCTTTCACCCCTGACGCGCCTCGCCAAAATAAAAGCCAAGTTTCCCTTTTCTGTGGAAACAACGGACACAAAATCTTCCAGCTGATTTTATTATTACATTTTAATATTTCTGCTGAGCGACTCGACACCCCCGGCCTCCATTTTGACGCCGCCCACCATCCGCCATTTTGTGGAAGCCCCTTAATATTCGCCACATGACCTGACACACACCCAAAAAAACTGAAAAATCAACACAGACACACACACACACACACACACACACGCGCGCAGCATCCAGGACGGATCTGCGACCTGAAAACACTCGATGTGTGTTTGTGCGCTTCGTCGTCTTATTTGTGTTCCATTAATTATAAAATAAAAGTGCACAAACAGACGAGGCAGACGAGGCTTTGTGTCGGCGAGACGCCGCTGCCATTTTAAAAAGACGGCCAATCTCTCTCTCTTCCTCTTCCTCGTCTTCTTCTTCTGTGTTTGTAGTT
>NW_024703522.1:0-897 GCF_008729295.1 Plectropomus leopardus | reverse complement strand
GTTTGTCCCACATGATGCATTCAAGAATTGCAGAAAATCTGATACTTCAACAATAATTTCCATTTTTAGCGGTTTCTTGCTATTATATATGGTGTAATTTTGGCCAATTTTATTTTTTGCAGGCCTACAGGTTTGGAAGGCATGTTTAAAAAAAAAAAAAAAAATCACAAAGAAAAAAAATCTGCAGAAATCTCTAATGGCAAAAAAATTAATTCCTTTTAAAAAAAATCTGATTTTTTTTTTTAAAGAAAAAGAAATCACCGATTGTTTTAAAGGAAGAAAAAAGCCAACAATTTAAAAGCAAAATAAAATCACCAAAACATTTCAAGAAAAAAAAAATTTGAAAAAAAAAAAATTTCAAAAACTTCTAACTACTAAAAACTACTAATATTTTTAACATTTAGAAAAAGTTATTGAGGGGTTAAAAAGGTGCCACAGAGAACAGGGAGTGTTGTCTGACAGGAGGAAGAGAGAAAAGCAGCATCACTGCAGGGAGGAAGCACCTTTAGCGAGATAAAGAGTGATGCATGATAGATTTTAGATTTGGAGTGATGAAGAGGAAGCTCACCTTCACATATTCTCCGCTGCTGTCTGTCAACTCCTGCCGACTGCAAAACAACACAAACAACATAAAGAGTGATTGTTGCCTCTGCAGCTCGTCAATCATCAGGGCTTTTCTGGTCAAACAGATGTTAAATACCTTAATTTTATTCACAGCACTGTCATTTGGTACGAAATATGATGAAAATTGTCATTTATTGAGAATTTTCTGCATTTAAAAAAGAATTTAAATTAGAAGTGTATCAATTTAACAATGTATCTGCTTTGTTTTTAGTGTTAGATAATATGTATTTATTTTAAATAATAATGATGATGATAATAAAAATAATGATGATG
>NW_024703521.1:0-688 GCF_008729295.1 Plectropomus leopardus | reverse complement strand
GGACAAATGTAATGACCAATAAATCTACCTTCTACCTTCTTGTACCTTCTCTAGTATGAATTTTATTGACATACTGCACTATGGCATTTTAGGGCTTTTTTTTTAGTTTTTATGAAATTTTTGGCATGCTATTTTGACATACTATGAGGTGACAATTTTACATGTTATACTATACGTTTTTCTGAATTTATTATGTTATGACTTTTGATGATTTTTTTGACATTCTTTACCGAGTTTTGTCGTTTTTTGATAAACATTTGTGACTCTTTGTGATGTTTTTGAAACTCTTTGCTATGATTATTATTACGATATTTTGGATATACTATGCTGTGACCTTCCATGATTTTTTTGGCATAATAGTCTAAATATTTTTACATCATATGGATTTTTTTTTTTTTTTTACATACTATACGTTTGACTTTTTATGAATATTTTAACACGACTATGGCTGTATGTGAAATCTTTGACATGCGTAGAATGACTTTTGCAAGTTTTTTAACATACTTTACTTCAGCATTTTCATGACATTTTTGACATACTATACAATGACTTGTGATTTTCTTTTAACATACCATACTGTGATTTTTTTAACCATTTTTAAAATGCCATACTTGACTGATTGACATTTTGCGAATGTGTTGACACACTATACTGTTTCCTTTTATGATTTACAATTTTATGATTTTTT
>NW_024703520.1:0-436 GCF_008729295.1 Plectropomus leopardus | reverse complement strand
GTCTTTTCAGAGAAGAAGACACAGATGGAAGAAATCGCTGTGAGTTTCACAGCTAATAATGAAATGTTTTTACTGTTGGTACTTACACACTTCAGAATAAACTGTACATACAGACAGAGGAAGACAACAACAAACAGGTCAAGTGAGCTGGACGCAAAAATAAGTGAAACATGACAATATAATGTAGTTTAATACAACACTGACACAAATACAGAGATCTGAATCAGCTCCTCTTTGACACAAACTGCACATGATGAGGTCGACATTAAAGGGCAGCTTCACTTAAATGACATCATGTTGTGCAGTGGACGCCTCCAGATCACAGCTGTGGGATTGGAAAGTGTGTGTTTGATTGTGTTGTGTTGTTTCTCACAGGTGCGTTATGATGAAGATGATGGTACAGTGAACTATGAAAACATCACACCCTCTGATAGAG
>NW_024703518.1:0-623 GCF_008729295.1 Plectropomus leopardus | reverse complement strand
ATGCTGATGGAGGACAAACATTTCCAAAAACTCAAGAGCAAGGTCAAGTCCAAAAGTCCAAATTAAAGAAAAAAAAGATCATTTACAAAATTCCCGTCGTTATTTAACCAAATGTTCAGCTTCATTCTGCATCTTGATGCCGTTCAGCCTTTCAAAAACAACTTCATCACTGCGGTCCCGATCACTTAGCCTACATTTCCCATCATGCCTCGATGTGGACTCTGTAGTTTTTAGTTTGCGGTGAAGTTTGCTGTTTTCTGTCTGTTTCCATCTGTTTATGGTGAGTCTGTGTTAAAAACACGTGTTTATGTTGGTTTTTGTGGTCTTGGTGTTGATGGTTTACACGATCGGTGAGTCGGTTTTACTTTTTATTCGCTCAGCTGTAGTTTCTTCTCTGAAACTCACGTTTTTTGATGCCGAGATATCGATGTTTGTAGATCCTGTTCTAAACTGCTCCTCGTCTCCCGCCTGACACGGTACGACAGTCGTGTGATTTCTGTCAGAGCGTGACGAAGAAGTGGCGGAGTGATATTTTCGGTGATGAGGACGGCGTGCTCTCATTGGATTCTTAATGTCTTGTTGACCAATCAGATTGCTCGGTCAGAACTACCTGTTGTATAATT
>NW_024703517.1:0-533 GCF_008729295.1 Plectropomus leopardus | reverse complement strand
CCCCACATTGACCACTGGGATGTAAGCCGTACCCCGGACAACACGAACCAAACAGGGAGATGCCAGCAACCCATCTGGCAGACCAGACTCAGGGGGCTCAAACAGCACAGCCTGCTCTGAAAACTGCGAGGAGCAAGTGCTGGCAACAAGCTTCATTACCCCACCAGGGATGCGAAGGGCCCGTTTACCTTGCACCCTGACTGAACCAGTAGGGTGTTTAAGACCCTGGGCTGCAACCTGGTGACATTTCTGAAGGGCCTCAATGACTGGGCCAGGGGCCTGTAACACAGGGGGTGCATCGAACAGAGACCAACCATAGGCCCCAAAAAGATCTTGATAACAACGTCTGATCACGTTCATCCCCAAAACTCCAGGGACTGAGGTCACAGCTTCAGGGGGGTCTTTAACAACCAGGATCCCACAACGGGACATCACCTTGGCACAAAGGGTCACATCAAGCTCTAAATAGCCAACATACGGAATAGGTAGGCCATTAGCTGCCCGGAGCCGCAACCAATTACAGGACTGCAGGC
>NW_024703516.1:0-4798 GCF_008729295.1 Plectropomus leopardus | reverse complement strand
GAAATTATTACAGGGATTTTCCATTAAGAGAGATAATAAAATGGTTTACATCTGCAGCTGGAAGCAAAAAGTCTACTGTGTGTTTAAAATATTCAATTACATCCAAAAAACACAGTCAGTCTACCTTTTTTTCAGCTTGAACTTTCCACAAGGTGACAGACAGACAGAGGGAGTGGAGACAGACTGAGGAGAAAGGGGCGGTGTTTGAGAGAATACTTTAGTTTTTTACGCACCAGATGCTTCAGTCAGTGGAAAGCCGTCAGTCTGCAGCTCGCAGGAGTTTCACCGAGGATTTAATTATCTGTCATTTTAGACACCGGAGCAGCACGAGCGGAGACGCTGCACCAGAGACTCCTGAGAGCATCTCCGGCTGCTGCTGCGCACACAGAGGTACGTTTACATCTACACGATTTATGGGAAATACTTACACCTTTCTAATGCGAACACATAGAAGATAAGTGAATGTAAAGTGTGTTATGGTGAGTTTGGGGTGGTTTTACCTCCTCACATGTTGATGTGTGCTCCCCTGAGGCGTGCGCAAATCCTCACCTGTCTCTACTTTGCGCGTTAATGAAGCGTCAAATGTCTTTTAAACTTATTTTTTTCCCCGGTTTTAATTAGTTTAACAGATTGCCTTTAAAATTAAATGCAATGAAAGTGCCCCTATGTAGGGTTTACAAATGATAGCTGTATAAATGCTTAATAAATTGTTAATTTAAGGCAATAAATGAAATCAACTTTTGGGTTTCCAGGCTCTGAAAACTCCCTTTGAGTAGTTAGAATATTTGACCACTCATTTATTAAAAAGGTGGGAAAGAAAGTACTGCAAATTATCTTATTAAAGGTCCAGTATGTAAGATTTTGGAGCATAAAATAAGTATGTTTTCTTTTGTGTTTAATCACCAGAAGATATGAATTGTTGTGTTTTTGTTACCTTTGAATGAATTGTTATATCCATACAAGGAGCAGGTCAAACCTCCAGAAACAGCCTCAGGCTTTGAAGCCAGTTTTTTCATAGCATCCAAATGGAAATTACAGTAACAAGGTCCTTCACGTGATGCCATGGGGCCCAAAAAGACTTTTTGCCATTGACTTACATTGTTAAGCAGATTTTTGTAAATAAGTGGATACACTTTTTTGAGCATCGCAACCCCTCAAAATGACCTGTCTTACATCGTGGTGTGAGCCATTTGGTCTGATAACATTTTGAAAGTTTAGAAAAGGCGTAAGATTAAATCATTTTATCCCCAAGTTAGCAGAGCACTAAACCAGACGTTAGCTGCTTGGCCACGCTCTGCTGCTGTAAGTCTCCAGTGAGCGTGCGCTATTGCAGTGGTTCCCAGCTGGTGGGTCATGGTCCAAAAGTGGGTCATGGCTCCATTCTGAATGGACCGCAGGTGACTCATGGCTGTATCAAGTTTGTAAAAAAACACACTTATTTTGTAGTACAGTGGATTTCTGGCACAGAGCTTTTCTTTTAAAGTGCCGTTTCTGATTATTGTTTTATTTCCTTGCACTCTAAGCTAATTTGTTGTTTACATTTTGTGAAATTATATTGAATACATGGTAATATATAATGTGTGAACCATGAACTTATGACTACAGAGAAATCCGGGACTGGACTATTTGGGTACCACTGCTCTATGGGCCCAACAATGCGGAAGATGTGGGTCATTTCATACTGCGAAGCATTTTTGGCTTCATGCACCACTGAGCAACTTTAATAGGAATGCTGTATCCATGTCTCTTAATGCATCCACGGTGCAGGTCCTTGTTCACGGAGTTTGCCATGTTGCACCGCTGTGTTTCTGCAGTAGCCTAGAATGGACCAAAAATATACTGGCTCTAAATAGCACCATTCGTATTTTTGCATTGCCATAGTTAGCAGCCCCTCCGTGACAATAGTGTCGGGAAACAGATTTTTTAAAAAAAGTGAAACAGCTTTATTCAGTGTTTTTACCAGTTTTAGTCATCTGGTCTGTTTGTTTCGGAGAGAAAGAGACCTCTGTGGAAAATTCAGCTACTGGCAAATCCTCCCAAACATCTGGATTAGAAAAAAGATGAGCACACATCAGCAGGTGCTGGGCCAGCGGCCTGTTGCTGACATGCTAAACATTATTGGACAAACACTGATTTGTAATATAAAACAGTTTATTCAGTGTTTTACTGAATGTGGGTAATTCTGCTCTCGGTAAAAACCTGAACAACAAACACTGAAAAAATTCTAAGCGGGAGAAGTTTCAGCTTGTTGCAATCTGCAATCATCACTACTAGATGTCACTAAATCCCCCTAAATCTTACACACTGGACCTTAAAATAGTCAAAAAGATGTAAAACTACAGACTTGATTGCTCGTTAGAAACTGAGAATCTTGAGCATTTATTAATAGACCTTTACCAACATTTATAAGTGCATTATTATCAAATTGAAAGATAAACACCTGCCACCTCTGGGAGTTTCTTTACAAATTAGCAACCAAAAATGTGCTCTCTTTAATGACTTAATATAATACAATTGATATATTAATACCTTTGTAAAAGACTTATCATCAACGAGGACTTTATAAACAACAACTGAATAGAAAGTGTATATTTCCAAGCCAAATATGTGACCCCCCACATCCAGGATGGACCAGAAAGGATGTTCTTTCTTTAGAGTGAGGAAACAGTGGATGTTTTTGGGGGCTGGGGGCCTGAGCAGGGTCCAAAGTGAGTAACTGATACTGTGAATAAGTGCTGCAGCCCCCGTCTTTTTCAAGTGGGATTTATGAAAAGGAGAACAAGGAGACCTTTGAGGAAACAATCCCTTTGCTTTAATGTTTCTTGAATTGGCTCGGCTGCACAAAATAACGGTTCATATCTCGATAATTAAAAGCTTAATGTCATGCAATCAGGCATGTTAACAAGCGATTCAGTCTCGTAGAGTTAGACTGATGTCATGTCTACTTCAGATTACAAATTTTCTTCTGGAGACTCAGCAAACCCCCTCACCACCACCACCATCCCTCCACCTCCTCCGGCACCGCTCATAGTTTCCATCACCGCACACTATTCCCATCATGATCCAATCCATTTGGGTGAAATTAATGCATTCATAGAAACAATGCAGCTCTGGTTGCATGTGAATGTGTTTACGTGTTGAGAGGGGGTATTATTTTTTTGTTTTGCACAGAAAGGAATTCCTGACTTTTGTCTTTTTTTAGAAAACAGAGGGCGGAAGAAAAAATGCTTCTCTTGTTTGCTTTTTTTTCCCTTCTTCTTCTTCTTCTACCACAAGATTTTGCCACGTTTTGACCACAGTTGCATTCCTCTGAGATTCTTGCGTTGGGCGAAGGTTGCGTCTGTGTACGATCGCTGGAGAGGAGCCAGAAACAAAATAAAACAGTCAAAGTGAGATGATTTTTGGGATTGTAAAGAGTCTAATCATGAGTCAGTCTCACGCTGTGTTTTCCATTTCCCATTTCTGCTGAGCAACCTGGGGAGAGTTTTACAGGAGCAGTTTGACATCAGGTCAGCTTCACATAGAGACTACAGCTAACCTGTTTCTGTCCAAAGGCAGCAACACTAATAACATTTTTATTACTTTTTAAAATCAGTGCAAAAACTGAAGTGTAAAAAACATTTTCTGTTTTAGGGGTCTACATGACAGAGCTTTTCTCCTCCAGGAATGTTTCTTTAGAAAAATAATACGTTAAGTATAACACTGGAGCTATAGGGGGACTGACCATTGATCCAAAGGCCTGAATTCTGAAGACCCATAGGTCCAGAAAATGTCCCGTTAAAAAAAGCCCTCATCTCCGACAGCTCATCATCCCAAAACCAAACACCCATTGCTCTCCGGTCCCTTTCTCCGAATACACACACACACACACACACACACACACACACACAAAATACACACTTCCTCACTTATGCAAAGCTAAACTAAACGTTTTACTGTAAAGAGATGAAAGTGGTATTAATCTTGTCACCTGACTTTTGGCAAGATAGATATAATACCCCTTTTTCACCTAAATCAGTGTGTGCACTTGTAAACCTGCAGTAAACCACTAAAAACAGGCGATAGACTGCTATTCCATTGCCATTAGAGCTTTTTTTGGTTTGGAGAAAAATGTACTTGCTACCTCATCTCCAGTTGATCAAAACCTTCAAATCATATATCTGGATTTTTTTTAGGTGTAGAAGTTCAATTTGAACCTTTTCTTGATCTGATAACAGTGACTCCTGAATCAACTGAGTCCGAAACCAGTTCTCCACCTCTCTGAAGTCAAATAAATCCAGCAGCCAACATGAAACAGAGACAGCAGGCCCAGTCTCAGAAAACAAACATCTGTTAGCGTTAACACCCAGTACTCGAACTGCCCAATGCCAGCTGGCAGCTGATGGGAAAATATGTTTACTTGTTTGTTTGTTTTTGAGGATAGTTGTCTGAATTTTAATATTGACTGTTTATTTGCATTGGTCAGTGTTCGTCTGCAAGTTTAATCCAAGTGCAACAACTAAGCTGCCAAAAGTAACTCGACTAAAGGTACTTCATCTAAGAGACTTAATAACGGTGCTTGATTGAAACCTTTTAATCTGCCTTTTTACTTTCATTCTTTTCTTCGTCATCCGCACAAATATTTTTAGCCACATTTGTGTTTAGTTCTGGATGTTATCACCCTGTCAGTTGGTCCAGACTGAAATATCTCAATGACTATTAGATATATTGAACTGAAATTTTGTACAGACATTCGAGTTCCCCAGAGGAATAATTCTGGTAGTCTTGGACTTTCCCTCTAGCACCATCAGGTCAAAAT
>NW_024703515.1:0-910 GCF_008729295.1 Plectropomus leopardus | reverse complement strand
AAAGAAAAAATGTTGTTTGTATGTATGTATAGATAGATAGATATAGACATCTTGTTACCTAATTTTACATTTAAACATTTAATTGCATTCATCAACTTGTTTTTCTTGATATGTTTTACTAGTTATCAAATAACTAGTAAATAATAATTATCTCTCTCTCTTTCTCTCTCTCTTTAAAGCTTTTATCTTTATGTAATTTTCTTGTCACCTTTTACTAATATTTTGCAGTTTAAAAAATATTTCATGTCAAGTCACTGATTGTCTTTTTCCCCATGTTTCTGAAAGAAATCAAACCAATTTCCTGACATTGCAAAGGTTAAAATGCTTGTGAAAGCCACTCACTGATCTTCTCTTCTTCCAGCTACTGGACATGGGCGACATTAATAAAGGGAAAAAGGTTTTTGTCCAGAAATGTTCCCAGTGTCACACAGTGGCAGAGAAGGGAAAGCACAAGACAGGACCAAACCTGTGGGGTCTGTTTGGGAGGAAGACGGGACAGGCACCTGGCTTCAGCTACACACAGGCCAACATCGATAAAGGTATGGATCACTAGGCAGTACACAACACCTCAATTCTAGTAAGCTGGAGAGAAATGATCCCTCAACAGTTTAAATACTTGTGAAAGGTGTCACTGAAACTCAGGAGTCATGCACCAATAGGAGGCATACCTGCTTTAGAGACACAAACAATGCACACATGACAGTTTTGAGCCCTGAAGCAGTATTTTAATTGTTTAATGTTAATCACTTTATTTGTTGACTCGTTATGCATTTGCAATGGGAAGTTTTATTTTGTGCCAGCTAAATTTTCCTTTTAGTGTAAATGAAAAGTAGTTCAATCAGACTTATTTGAAAAGAGGCTTAAAGTGTAATTCAACTTATGTATTTGATATTGTGCACAAAAGTTAAGT
>NW_024703514.1:0-815 GCF_008729295.1 Plectropomus leopardus | reverse complement strand
GATCAGTCCGTCAGCAGTTAACGCATCCGGCTGCGGAGGATGACGGGAGGAAGGTGACTGGAGTTAATGAAGCCTCACACACACGCGCACACACGCCCGCGCGGACTCACATACACACTCGCACGCACGCACACACACACATCGCTGCCTCTTCGGCTGTTTTATTGTTGTTGCTGCTGCGCGTGCTCAAGACCGGCTGACTGACAGCCATCAATCAAAGCTGCCAAACACGCACGCGCTCCAAAAAAGAGCCTCGCGTTTACACACAAACATTTCATCCAGTGACGCGGGAAAGAAACAGAAGCCCACCGCGTGCACCCCCATCTGATTCTGCATCGACACACACACACACACGCACACACTTCACACGCACACACCTAGACAGCAAGCACCGGGCACGCATGCACGCGCGCGCACAAACACAAACACACACATACACACCGGGAGGAGCGGAGTCAGCCACGGGGTTTCCTGCAGGAAAAACGGCAGTAGAAGAAGAAGAGACTCACCTCAGCGTGTCCACGGCTGCTCGGAGACAGAGGACAGTCCGTCCAGAGGGACACAGTAATCCACAACAGTCCGCTTATTCCACAAAAAACGGGACCGAACCGGCGCGAAAATCCTCCCCGGCACCGACCCCTTTCCGGTATAAATCCAGCGCGAGAGAGAGCGCGAGCTGACAGAGACACGGGGACAGACAGACAGACGGAGAGACACGGTGTGTTCAGTCCGGGTCCAAACGGCACAATGAGGCGTCTCTGTGAGCGCAGCGTCCCCGCCGCCACGCCACGCCCTCCTCATTAGCATAATAGACC
>NW_024703513.1:0-694 GCF_008729295.1 Plectropomus leopardus | reverse complement strand
GCTGCAGAGCGGCTGCAGAGGAGCTGCAGTGCAGAGCAGTTGTGGTCGCAGTGCTGCTTCTGAGGTGGAGTGTGTGCGTGGAGTGAGAGGTCAGGGGTCAGAGGTCAGGGGTCAGGGGCGTTGTGCTGGATGAGGTCATCAGGATCTCCTCAGAACATTCATGATGTTTGTGAGGTTTTTCACATTAAAAGCATCTTCAGTGTCTCTCGATGTGGGACTCGATGTAGTGAAAAGTGGCTCCCAGAGCCCAGCTGGTCTCCACATCGTGGATTGTCCTCGCCAGCTGAAACACAGAGGACACCAGTCAGTGATCCAGCATCCACCTGATCCATATCCTGCTCCTGTGATCTGGTATCTGGTCTATGGTCTATGGTCTCTGGTCCTAGTCTGTGGTTTGTGGTCTTAGGTATATGGTCTGCATTCCTAGTCTCTGGTCTCTGGCTTGTAGTCATGGTCTCTGGTCTCTGGTCTCTGGTCTCTGGTCTGTGGTCTGTGGTCTGTGGTCTGTGGTCCAGGTCCTCACCTTGAACTGTTTGTGGGGGGGGAATCCAAGCTCCTGCAGCAGGACTGAGATGTAGACCAGATCCAGACAGAGGAAGGGACTCTGCAGAGGACTGACGGACACACCACCACACACTGACACACAACAAACACACACAAACACATCACAAAAACAACACAACACACATCACAA
>NW_024703512.1:0-980 GCF_008729295.1 Plectropomus leopardus | reverse complement strand
TGAGCTAAGTTTGTTGTTTGTTTGAATTCAATGAAACAGATTTTGCATTATGTCTGTTGGAGTGGCACACAGAGTTTTTTGCCCTCTTTTTTCTCAGAGCGCACATATGCCAAATAAGTTCCTACCTGAAGTCAGTGTGCGGCTGAAGTCAAGCAGATGCTGCCTTATTTTATTTTATCATATTTTGTCAGTTCACGACTTTTGATAGCAAATACATATATCAGGTTTTTTTTTTTTTTAATCAATGTCATCTGGTGGGCCAGATATTATTGGCGGCGGGCCAAATTTGGCCCGTGGGCCGCCAGTTGCCGACCACTGTTATAGTCTGTCACAGCTTTGATGCCAGCAGACCAGGTGTGGCGCTTGCTAGGACTCACAGTGATGCAGAGCCTGTTGAGTTTCAGCTACTGCGCAACCCAGGAGTTCTCCCCCCCTGTTGACAGTCTTCCTGTCCTGGCCCCACCTGGATTGACCATGGACAGGCAGACCTATCTGAAAAAATCAGGCCATTCAGGTGTTCTGACGAGGCAAAAGACATCACATGCCCAGCGCCAAAGGTCATAGCACAGAAGAGTAAGCAGAAGAGGATGTGGGTGTGATATTACCATTTTGCGTGCATATTGACTGTGATGGACAGAGTGGTTTTACAGCCATGTTGTGAGGGAGGAACTGATGTTGGAAAGGAGAATATTGTCCAAGGTCTGGAAAATATTGGACTCTACTTCACACCCTCTCCACAATGTGCTGATCAGCCACAGGAGTTTATCAACAGACTGATCCATCCACACTGCACCACAGAGTGACTTAAATGTATTTTATTTTATGTAAAATTAGAAATATTTGAAAGGCAGAAACGGTGGATAATCCTTTATGGCTGCACTTAGAAGCCTCAACTGTCAAAAACTTCTCTCTCCCTGCTCTTTTGTTTTCTTGGCTCTTCTCATATTGATAAGATAACTAAGCAAAACTTTACATTGAAC
>NW_024703511.1:0-759 GCF_008729295.1 Plectropomus leopardus | reverse complement strand
GCGTAGATTATTTTTTAGCGGACCCTGTCTAATTTATGCAGACAGTTTAAAACCCACCCGTGTGCTACTCCCTGCAGAATAAAACAAACGCCCCAAATTATCTTCAGTACCGCGACCCATTTCTGAGCGAGGCCGTCTCTATTACCGCCTCTCTGTCTGGAAAAGGTTGTATCACATTTTCATTTTATCATCTCGTCTCACCTGAGTAGGTATCTGTGCTCTCAGAATGTTCTGCTCTGTTTCCATGGAGACGCCCGGGGCGGTGGTTACAAAGTGTGGGCTCATGTTGTCCGTCGCCGGGCTGGGCATCCCGGGCTGGCCGGCGCCCGTCTTCACGTCCGATCCGTTCCCGAAGGCCAGAATGGCGTTTTCTAGAACACAAGAAGAAAACTCACGTTGAAGGACTCTTGAAAGTTTCACACATCAGCTCCAGCTTCATTGTGCTTTTTTTATCCCGCACGACTCTTTGAGATGTGATTGGTCACTTTATAATTATGTATCAGGGGACTGTAATTACAAAGTGGTCATGGCGTGTGATCACTCTTGGAGGGTGAGTCATCAGGCGACTGAACGCCGGGGCGAGAAGTGGCATTGTGTTGATTTCAGATCCCTGCAGAGATGATACTGCTGTTTTTCCACACACGGACTCAAACTCTCATTTTTTGCAGAAACCTTCCGGTTCGTGACTTCTGCAGTAAATCTTTTTCTTTTTTTACACTCTTTTACCTGAAACAGCTGTACATACTTTTTCTTTTTTTT
>NW_024703510.1:0-881 GCF_008729295.1 Plectropomus leopardus | reverse complement strand
AACACCATGAGACCATTCAATTCCATGTCCTGAGGTCCCCAGAACTGCCTTTGATCCTCGGATACCCCTGGCTCCGTCGTCACAATCCCCACATAGACTGGTCCACCGGCTCGATTGTGGCATGGAGTTCTTCATGTCAGCAGACCTGTCTTCAGTGGCGAGAGTCTTCTAAGGGGATCACCCGCTCCTGCACCACCCCAGATCTCTCAGGGGTGCCCACAGAGTACCACGACTATGGAGAGGTGTTTAACAAGGCCAGGGCCACCTCTCTACCGCCCCACCGCTCTTATGACTGCGCCATAGATCTTCTTCCCGGAGCGGCTCCTCCTAAGGGTCGGCTCTACTCTCTCTCCGCACCAGAGAGAGAGGCCATGGACACCTACATCAGAGACTCTCTGGCTAGCAGGATCATCAGGCCGTCCTCGTCTCCTGCCAGAGCCGGGTTCTTCTTTGTGGGGAAGAAGGACGGTTCTCTACGGCCCTGCATAGACTATAGGGGGTTGAATGACATCACGGTGAGGAATCGTTACCCCCTCCCTCTCATAGCTACGGCGTTTGAGCTTTTACAAGGGGCGACCATCTTCACCAAGCTTGACCTTCGAAACGCTTACCACCTGGTCCGCATCCGTGAGGGGGACGAGTGGAAGACGACCTTCAATACCCCCACAGGACACTATGAGTATTTGGTGATGCCGTTCGGGCTCACCAATGCCCCAGCCGTTTTTCAATCCCTGATCAACGACGTTCTCAGAGACCACCTCAATAAGTTCGTTTTCGTGTATCTGGACGATATCCTGATTTTTTCCTGGTCCAGACAAGAACACGTTCACCATGTACAGACTGTGTTACAGCTGCTCCTCAAGAACTCCCTGTTTGTTAAG
>NW_024703509.1:0-382 GCF_008729295.1 Plectropomus leopardus | reverse complement strand
ATTTTAAAACAGGATTTTATTGAGTTGCTGGACATTTTAAAAAAGGCCAGAGTGAGGTCCTTTATTTCTGGTCGGCTGTAGGATGGGACGTTTCTCGAGGCTGCTGAGCCTCCACACATGGCTCTCCTCTGTCTGCCAGCAGCACATTGCTGTTGTTGTTGACAATTTTATCCTGTTCTGGGAACGCAGAAATGAGGGCCTTTACATTAACTTTCAAGGGTCATGTCTCCTCTCTGGAAACACATATTACACCGTTGTTCACCACATGGACACTCAACAGGCTGCAGTTTACCCCGGATCATCTTCATCATCATCCACCTCATCATATGACTGACTCCCAGCCAAACAGGATCTAGGTGGACACTTCACCACCAGTCACACC
>NW_024703508.1:0-958 GCF_008729295.1 Plectropomus leopardus | reverse complement strand
AACTACATAGAGAATAGTGAGTGAGGGAACAGTTTAAAACAAAGTGTCTAATTATCTTTATAGATATAAGCTATTTGCTCAGAGCAACTGTGCCGATGTAGCCATTGGTAACATGAGTTTGGAATTTCTGTGGCTGAACCTGTTTTGTCGTGGTGAAACTGGAAATGTCTCACTGTGTTTTTATTCTCTGAATTGAATGAGCGGCTGGTGTCAATCAGTCAGCCTCCAGCGATGTTTAAAACTTAAAAGCACTGGCCCCACTCCAGCTGGGGCCTGCTAAAGAATGCCCCAGGGATGATGTTTTTCAGTAGGCCACCTCAGAGGTTATCATCGCCCTGGTTGCCTCGTTGAAAGGACTCATTCCAGGGGTACTATATAGGGAACGGTCAAGCTAAGCTGAGTGTGTAAAATAGATTTCTTTACATTCCTGTTTTTCTGGTTCTTTCATTTCCCAGTAATTTTTCAATACACACAATGGACTTATTTACATTTTGCCTTTCTCAGGCAACTAGTACAAAGAAGGGACACGCTGGTGTGAAATCAGATGTTGAAAAAAACGCCCCTAATTCAAAAGTGCCTGGAGAACAGAGCCCTGGGAGGATGAAAAAACACAAAAGATGAAAGTATGCCGCACAAAACTGAATTCATACACAACAGGTGAAGTTTGTGGTTTTCTACATCTGTGACAGGAGTGTTTCCAAATGAGCGCGGGGGGTTGGAGGTGCTGATAATTGCCCACTGAGAAGCAGAATCGAGGCTTATCCTGCTCAGCAAGAGTTTTGACATCAGCTTCAACTAAAAACAGTGCACTCATTCCAGCAGTCAACGCAACTGGTAATATAAATCTCTTTTGGATCTTCACCTTGTCAAGTAAAGGACAGAATTGTCAACTCGTTATACTCCATTTCCATCCTCAATCACTCAACTTGAACAAAAGTTTCTTCTTTCTTCTTCGGAT
>NW_024703507.1:0-706 GCF_008729295.1 Plectropomus leopardus | reverse complement strand
CTGGAGAAACAAAGGATCTGCGATGTTTCAGAGCAGCTGACCATCAGGACGTCCTGTGGCTCAAACGTGACTTCAGGTACAAACAGGAAATATGGAGCAGAGTTTTTGGGGACAATGAGACATCAGTGATGGACGATGATGGAGGAAGATACCAAGTGGTGAAAAACACATCAGCTCTTCGTGTTTTTAACTTCACAACAAACGCCAAGACAGAGTTCAGGTGTCTGAAGATGGACAAACAGCTGTGTGCCAGCAGTCACACTGTATGGTTATTCCTGGAAAGAGAGACGATCTACGGCTCAGAGGGACAGACGGCTGTGCTGCCGTGCACGCTCACTGATTTCAGTCCTGATCAGCCGCCACGGTGGCAGATCGGCTTCAGAAAAACAAACCAGCCTGTGGACCAGAACTACTCTCTGGTGTTTTCATCACTGAGGTTAGATCACTCAGGTTGGTACGACTGTAAAACTCTTCTCAGTGAGAAAAGGTATCATCTATTTGTGTGTCCTAAATTTGGTCCCCCTGCTGTCGAGCTCTTCTCAGAGGAAGAAAACGTCACTCTCACATGCAAAGATCAGGAAAAGGGTCAGGGGTCTCCTTGGTTCTTCAAGTCAAACCGAACAGAAGGCAGAGTTGTTAATACATGGTTTGGTCAGAGACTGAGCAGAGTGAGTCAGTCTAAAGACGGGAGTTTGTTTATCTCTAA
>NW_024703506.1:0-585 GCF_008729295.1 Plectropomus leopardus | reverse complement strand
TACATGTCTGTAGTGGTTAAGACAGTTTTTGAATTATTTACTTTTAGAGTTTATGATCAATATTTTTCATAGAAATGTATCAAATGATAATGTAAAAACAATGTGGCATCATGAGTTGTGTTGCCATCATAATTGACCTATAGACAACTGGCACCTGAAAATGCAGCTTTTCTTGGTTTTACAGAGCTTCATTATGAGTTGCAGCTCATTGTTTGGTGGCACAGCTGCAACTTTGCTGTTTTGGTTATGACGGCTGAACAAATTCTCATCCCAAGTCGTGACTCATTTCTGCTTTGTAGTGGACTTCCCTGTCTACATATTACGCTCTCGGTATCCTTCTTCTTCTGTTGTTGACATTCTGAGATGGTGCTACCATGATATCAACAAACGCACACGGTCAGAAGATGTTGTATTTGATAATGTTGTGACGACAAGCACACGGCAACCACCGCCAGGACGTCAACAAACGCACATGCTGGCATGGCTTAATAGGATAAGGCAAAGAGGACACATGGCTAGGCGTATGTAAAAAACATCACATTGAGACCGGAAGAGAACACTGTACTACGGGGTTTGTTGGATCCA
>NW_024703505.1:0-3414 GCF_008729295.1 Plectropomus leopardus | reverse complement strand
TTTCATGCACTTGGTGCATGAAAAGACATAGAAGACATAATGACATAATTAAATCCACATGTAAAATAAGATGAAAGAGGCCCAACAATTGTTGTTGTTTTTTAGCATGCACCTCTGTCAGAGTGTGTAAAAGGTGCCTGTTTAAAGGGAGAGATATGCAGAGTATGTCAACACACACTCACGTGTTAATAAAGTAAATTAATAACAGTTGCGAGAGTTTTCATGACTTCGTATATACGTTTAATGGACAGTAATGAAACTTTTTGAAGACTGGCTGTCAGTTATATCTCAGTTTAAAAAGAAGCAAATGAAGAATATCATCATGATAAAGGTTTCACAAGGAATTAACTCATTTATTCTACAATCTGCAACTGTTTTCACAGTCAAATCATAATTTTGATTCATTCTTTTGATCAAAAGTGGCTACAAAAATCATCATTGTGATAAGATCAAGCTCTGCTATACTGCTATACTCTGCTTCTTTAGTTGTATCTATATATAAATGTTTAATCCAACAAAAAATCACGCTGAATATGGATATGATTTTTTTTAAATCTTTTTTTTTTTATCACTAGAAGTATGCAATAAATTACAGGAGGGTGCAGCATTAAGCATTAAATTAAGGTTTTGGAAGCCTTTGATGGTGAAATTGATTGTGACAATGATGAATTATTTTCCCCTCTCTGTTAGCTGACAGAGGACAGGGGGGAAAAAGCAGATAAAAATTTTTGTGTTTGAATGAGCTAGGTAATAAATGTAACAGATAATCAAAAATGTCTCCCGTGTACATGTAAAATACATTTAAAAATATCAGTATGCAGAGCTGTTGCTTCAAAAATTTTTCTTTGGTTTTTTTCTGTTTTTCAGAGTCTCACTCTCAACTAAATGGTAAGTCAAAGTTTCTGTGCACAATTTTAAAAAAAAGTCCTCTCCACTTGTCAACATGTTGCTGGGATTTTTGTTGTTTTATTTATAGTTTCTTCATTGTTAGTATTTGTGGTCAAACCCCATTTGAAATAAAAATGAAATAAGAAAAGTTTGACCTATTTTAGTCAGGACTATTGGATAAGACACACCTGAGAGCTGGAACAATAACAATGCATTTTGACATCAAAAATAAAAGTTGGCATTGAAAAAGCACAGAAATTAAAGCAATGGCAATGAAAAAAAAAGCAAAGCTAGTAAAAAAAAAAATAACACTTGGAAAAATTGAAATGCAGAGAACATTTGAGGCAAAATGAAATAAAATAAATCTTAATTTCTGTGTTATTTTTAGATTTGATTTTTATTTTTAATGCCAATATTTTCTTTTTCAATGCCAATTTTTTTCCTCAATGTCAATTGTCAAGGGTCTAGCTCCATTAAAGTTTCCAAGGATCATAATCCTAAACCAGCAATTAAAGTTAATAATACCAGGAGAGCGCAGTGTTATCAGAAACCACACTGGTAATCCAGAGGAGAGCAAAAGCTTGCTCACTCTGTGTTTCCATTGTCTGTCTGTCAGTGTGTGGTCGGCCGAAGCTCAACACCAGAATTGTTGGGGGACAGCCGGCCCCTGAGGGCAGCTGGCCCTGGCAGGCCAGCCTGCATGTCTCTGAGCGACACATCTGTGGAGGATCCCTCATAAACCGTGAATGGGTGATGACTGCTGCTCACTGCTTCCCGACGTGAGCCACAAAAAAAAACCCATGAATAAATAAATAAACAGATTCTCAGAGTGGTTTTGTGTTTGCTAAAGTGCTCTGATTTCAATGTCTGTGCACTGTTTCGTTTCTCTTCAGGGAGAGTGAAGCAGACTTGATTGTGTATCTCGGTCGCCAATTTCAAGAAGGAACAAATGCCAACGAGGTTTCTCGGACTGTAACACAGGTCATCAATCATCCAAACTATAATCCTGTAACTGGTGAAAACGACATCTCCCTCCTGAGGCTGAGTGCAATAGTGATTTTCACCAACTTCATCCAGCCCGTGTGCCTGGCAGCTCCAGACAGCACCTTCTTTGACGGCATTGACTCCTGGGTCACTGGCTGGGGCAACATTGGATCTGGAGGTGGGTCAGAGGGCAGTTGGGTTAGATTCATTTATTTGACTACACTGGTGCCATCATTTTTGACATATTTGAATCATACATTGTAAAAAATAATAGATGCAGCTACTGCGGTGCCACCCATTGGTTTGTGGAATCCCATTTTGACGCCTTGAGCGTATAGCTGGAGGTGGAGCAGCCCACCATACCTACACATCAGTCCACAATCAATCCCCGTTGCTCCTGGGTCTGGTAGCAGAAACCCTGAAGAAAATGCTAGCTAACTTTTGTAGGTTTGTAGAAGTGTTGAAATGTGTCAGCCCCAGTAATGAGTCCTAAAGCTTGAGCTTTTCATTTCTTGCGATTACATTTAAAAAAAACAAACCCTAAAAGTGGTGTTCATTTGTGAAGATTAAATTGCTGAGGAAATTGCATGAATATCATGACCATTTGTTTGCCTAGTGTGTAAGCTGACATTGTAAAACTGCTGGTTCCTGAGATTCACAGACAGATTCATTGTCCACAGTCCATTTTGGCAAATCTCAACACATTTTTTGAAATGTATTTGTTTCTCTTTAGTACCCCTTCCTTCCCCACAAGAGCTAATGGAAGTGGAGGTGCCAATAGCGGGGAACAGACAGTGTAACTGTGACTATGGAGTGGGCACAATCACAGAAAACATGATCTGCGCCGGGTTACGAGAAGGAGGAAGGGACTCCTGTCAGGTGATCATCTTTGTTTGCCTCAGCTTTGACCTCCTGCAAAGAGTCCCCTCATCTAAATATTTTTCTCCTTAAAGGGGGATTCAGGAGGCCCACTGGTGAGCAAGCAGAACGGTGTGTGGGTCCAGGAGGGAGTTGTGAGTTTTGGAAATGGTTGTGCTGAGCCTAATTTCCCAGGAGTGTACACCAGAGTGTCCCAGTATAAAACGTGGATAAACAGCCTGGTCACCACTGAACAGCCAGGCTATGTGACCTTCACATCCACTGGGACTGACAGTGACCTCAGCGTCACCTGCCCTGGCCTGCCACCACCTCCAACCACCCTCCCTACAACAACCACAGCCAAACGTGAGTGTCATGTCATGTCTGGAAACACAGATTTTGACCTTAAATTTCTACTTTAAAATATTTTCATTTTTAATAAAAATGATGAAAAGAATCATGACACATTAGGTGCAATATCATGCACATTATTATAAACATGCTATCACTATTCCTCAGATATGATGCATCACATTCGTGTCAACATATATGCATATCCACCCAGACTGGTCCCTACATTTCTATATTCAGGACTGCGTAAATCGCATATATGTTGTAGATCCTATTGTTCTCTTAAAGTTTTATATTTTCACAATTTTTATCTTATCTGATTGTGTGTGTACC
>NW_024703504.1:0-419 GCF_008729295.1 Plectropomus leopardus | reverse complement strand
TCACTGACTATATGAGTTGTGTTTTTGTCCTGGCTCATTTTACTACTTGATGTGACTCTCCCATCCATCAGCCAGGTCACCTTGGCATCAATAGCAGTGCTGACCGAACATGTTGCTTTCACATTGGCTCTTTCAGCCATGATTACTGTTTTGAAGCTGGGGATCTCCATATGGATAGAAGGGGTGGCTCTTGAGTAAGCTGACAAGAAACAAAGAAAAGCAATCATGAGGAGAAAGCAGAATACTGAGTGAACCATGTCTATGCAAAAGACCTTTTTTAAGGTTAAGACTATGTTCACTTTATACTTCAAATTCAGTCAAACCATGTTTTAAATTTTCACACTGTTCTTAGTATACAGCTAGGACAGCTGCTTACCTGAGCAGAGGCTGATGTCCTTTACTATGTTTTTGCCTAGAGA
>NW_024703503.1:0-864 GCF_008729295.1 Plectropomus leopardus | reverse complement strand
AAAATTCAAAAAACAAAAACAAAAAAACAAAAACAATTAATCAAAAACAAAGAAATCTAAAAATGCATCTTGTTTTCCTTTTTTTCTCCTGCTTACTGGATTAATTCTGTCGTCTTTCCTATTTTAGCTGGCTTGGTGTTTGTAAAGCCATTTAGAGAAAGAAAGTGTGTGACGATGCTGGACCCTTTCCATGCCAAGTATGGAAAAGGACTAACAGCTGGACTGTCCATGGCTGCTGTTTTTATGGATCTCCTGTGGGTGTCCACAATACTAATTGGTTTAGGTACAGTATATGCATACCTCGAAGCACCTCACTTACATATACATATAGAAATTACATTTATTCCAATCTACATTGATGTATATCCATCCATCCATCCATCCATCCATCCACTTTTTGTTGTGGTAGCAGGTTAAGCAACTTAGTCCTGATGTCAAAAATAGAACTCTAACACAACGGAAATCAGCCAGCGTCAACATACTCAGAGCAATGCATGGAGGTGAGCCCAACTACAGCTGAAACTGCATTACCTCCTGCAATAAATCTTGTTTCTTCAAAACCAAGGAGGTGACAATCCACATCCCTAAATCTAGAATTACCACCGCATGGTTATATTTTCTGTGATTGGTGGGCCAAGGCAGAATGATGGCTCAAGACAGGTCAACTTTATTTTCAGAGCCCAATATCAGAAATCAGAAATTTGCCTCCAGGGAATTTACAATCTATACAGTAGATGACATGCCTTGTCCTAAGACCCTTGATTTTGATATGGGAAAAGCTTGGAAAAACTGGGGGAAAATGACAGAAATCACACAAAGAGAAACTGAAGACAGACAGTAAACTAATGGTGTGTACAGAATAGT
>NW_024703502.1:0-534 GCF_008729295.1 Plectropomus leopardus | reverse complement strand
TCTCAATAAACAGTAGAAGAAGAGTACATGAAGCTGAGTTTATGAACCTGGATGTTAGAGTACAGGAGGGAGCATCTGGCTCTTCTGACGTGATAAACTGATGATTAACAATAAAGATCTGAGTGAAGTCTGGATTCTTTGAAGCAGGGGCATGTCCAGGATTTGAGGACATGGGGAGCTTAACTTATGCGTCCAACAAAGCAGGTCACAACAAAATCCCACTGACTGTAAACATCAGTCAAGAGCAAATCACACCCATACGACGGCCCAGTGCTGACCCTGACAACTGCAAAGAGCAGTACAGTCCTGAATGAAACAGAAATGATGACAAACACAGCGAAAGCATAGCTAACACAGAGTGGATCTGTTTTCTACCTTTTCTCTGAGACCTCCAAGGTAAAGTGACGAGCTGGAAGCTCACACCCTCCTTTAAAGCGTGCGTGTGTGTGTCGGGGGGGTCCTGCCTCAGGTCAGGTCATGGGCAGGACTTTGTTCCCTGAAGGTCTTTGAGAGCTGGTGGAGCAAAGGCTACCA
>NW_024703501.1:0-469 GCF_008729295.1 Plectropomus leopardus | reverse complement strand
TTTTCTCTAACTTTTTTCTTTGACATTTTTCTTAACTTAAAAAAATCTACAACTGTTTTTTTTTTTTGTTTTTTTTTTAACATTTTCTTGACAAGTTGCAGTTACAGGGATCTGTTTAACCCTTTACAGACCTGAGCGAATGGGCTTTATTTCTTTCAAAAATATGGGAACATGACGATGAAGAATGTAAGAAAAAAAAATGAAAATTAGCAAGAAATGAGTAAAAAGTGAAAGAAAATTGCCTGAAATTAAAACAAAACAAAAAAATTATTTAAATTATAATAATTCTTGACATAGTTTTAAATATATAATTATGATCATTATATAGTTTCTCTCTAGCTTTTTTTCTAGACATTTTTCCTTAGCTAAAAAAAAATCTACAACTGTTTTTTTTAAACATTTTCTTTACAAGTTGCAGTTACATTTCTTTAGAAGTTGCTGACTGCCTTTTTCCTCATTTTTGGAGGAA
>NW_024703500.1:0-495 GCF_008729295.1 Plectropomus leopardus | reverse complement strand
TTAAATAGTGCAACAAGTGTCTCATGACAAAATAGCAATAATCAAACAGAAATATGTGCAGAGAACATCAACACAAAACAGCATATGAAAGGCAATGTCTGGGTGACTCAGAGCATGTCCAAAAACGTTTAAAAACACAATGGGTTTTCAAGCGCTTTAAGCATTTTAAGCAGTGGGTGTGGTTTTCCCAGCATGCCCTGGGGTGCTGGGAAAACCCCACCCACATAATCCCCAACATGCTACAATACTCTAGTATGCCACTGCTCTGTTTTCCTGCTGCCCCCCTCTGCTGGCCTCTTCGTGCTTGGCTACCAGATTAACAAGAATGCCATTCCTCAGATGCAGACCATTATATCAATGTTACCAACATAAATTGACCAAAAACGCTTGTAAATAGGCTAACTGAGTTTCTCAAATCTCCTTGTCACTAATAAATGACATATTAAAACTAGCTAGCATCAGTTTCATATCCTACATTCTTTGCAAAATGAACAA
>NW_024703499.1:0-550 GCF_008729295.1 Plectropomus leopardus | reverse complement strand
GTCCTCTGGCGGTGGAGTAGACTTCACAGCTGAGTCCTGATTAAGGAGGTCGAAGCGAGCGTAAAATGTGTTTTCAGCTCGTCCGGCATCTTGGCCTCACACATGATGGGGGCGCTCCTGCTTCTGGAGCCTGTGACATTTTCAATCGCCTGCCACATATCTTTGGTGGTGATGCTGCTGAGGTCTCTCTCCAGTCTCTGCTGATGTCTCCTCTTAACCTCCTTGATGCCAGCTCTCAGTTTTGCTCTGACTATGATGTATGCCTCCTTGTCCCCTGACTGAAAGGCAGCTTTTTTAAGCTCTGAGAAGAGCCTTCACCTCCCTATTTATCCAGGCTTTCTGGTTGGAGAATGATCTCACCGTCTTTGTGATCACCACGTCATCAACACATTTGATGATATATGATGTCACAGAAGATGTATATTCTTCATGATTGATCTTGTTGTCTTGAGTGGCAGCATCTTTGAACATTTGCCAATCTGTGTGCTCAAAACATTCCTGTAGAGCTTCTGTAGCTTCACCTGTCCACACTTTAACAGCTTTAACTGTT
>NW_024703498.1:0-775 GCF_008729295.1 Plectropomus leopardus | reverse complement strand
CCTGAGGTTGCTGGTTCAAGTCTCATCTGGGACAGATAAGTTTTGAAGGCTGCTGCCTTAGCACAGAGCTAAAAGAAACGTCGAAAACACTTAAAGTGTCTGGAGGTTTGGCCTAATGGATGAATCAGATAGATAGTGTCCCTGAGGTTGCTGGTTCAAATCTTATCTAGAACAGGTGACATTTAATTTTTATGCCATAAATAAAATAAAAGCTCATATATCTATTTGCTCTGCTGATATAAGTCATCGATGACATATCTTGCAAGGAACACTTAAAACGGTTAAAAAACACACACAACTGTCTCTTTGTCCCCTTAATTTTCACTGACTCATAAATCAGTTGGGTTTTCAACAGATGTCACTGCTGATACTGAGGTAAAGGGAACGTCGAAAATACATTAAGTGTCTGGAGCTTTAGCTCAATGGGTAAATCAGATGGTTGGAGTTCCAAAGGTTGCAGGTTCAAATCTTGTCTGGGACAGGTGAATTTTGAAACTGGGATGAGAGACAGGAAGGACAGTCAAGAGGCAGGAAGTTGGGGGAAAGACAAGAAGCTAGGTTAGGTTAAGGGACAGAAAAGCCAGTCAGGTTACAGACAGTTGGGTTGTGAGACAGAAAGGACAGTCAAGAGAAGGGGTTGAGATGAGAAACAGGAAGTTGGGTTGAGACAGGAAGCTTAGTCAAGTTAAAACAAGTTAAGTTGAGAGACAGGAAGTTGAGTGAAGGTAAAAGATGGAGGTAGAGGACGAGAGTATAAGTGCTGAAAAATTTTATT
>NW_024703497.1:0-384 GCF_008729295.1 Plectropomus leopardus | reverse complement strand
GGTGGTCTGCTGTTACTGAATAAAGGAGAAAATCTTTGAATCTAGTAACTACAGTAGCAATAAAACACCTGCTCGATTCTGTGAATATTGCCACCTTTAAAGGTCAGTGTGTTGTTCATGTTTAGAGGGACGTGGGACAATTCATGTCATGAACTGACTTTTAGTGCCACAAGAGTTGTGTATAATCAACATGGCATACATGGAAACAATGAATTTAAAAAATCCAGTCATCTCAAACAAACAAATGTGCAAAGAGCATAAAAGAGAGAGATTATCCAGTTCAGCTGGGGCTTAAATTGTTAACACCACCATAGCTTTTTTTGGCAACCAACTTTTAATTGAACCATAAACAAGAAACTTTAAGTAAATTCAGATAAAAGAAAC
>NW_024703496.1:0-484 GCF_008729295.1 Plectropomus leopardus | reverse complement strand
CATAGGAACAAAAGGTTGTGTATCTAAATATTACAGCATATTAGCTGCACATAGTAATGAATCAACACTAGATAAACTAAAGACGTGGAAAACTGACATACAAGAAGACATTGATGAGACAGACTGGTATGATGCTTGCTTAAAGGCACAAAAACAAACAAGAAATACAAGGTTCCAACTACTTCAATACAAGTGGTTGATGAGAATGTACATAACTCCTGTCACATTTCATCATATGTCAGCCAATATTCCAGATATTTGTTCTAAATGTTTGGATGAGAAACGTACTCTATTCCATTGTTTATGGGAATGTTCAAAGATACAAACCTTTTGGAGGGATGTTATAAAATGTTTATCGGACATGTTTAACATCAATGTGCCTTTAAATGCCAAACTGTGTGTGCTTGGCATATATCCAAAGAACTTTCCTCAAACATCGAAGCAGACCATACCACTGGATTTTGGACTATTACAAGCCAGGAGG
>NW_024703495.1:0-788 GCF_008729295.1 Plectropomus leopardus | reverse complement strand
TTAGATATTTTACAGGTGATATATAATATCACTGAAGACCTCAAAAAAGACTGAGAATATTACAGGTGTCACCAGTTATGTCATATATGACCTCTACATCATGTTTGTTCGGCCGGGTCAACATGTGACGACTGACTATAATCACATGACCACGCTTCATGTTCATCAACCAAAAACCTGCGTCAGTGTTCTGATGAAAATCACCTGACTGTTTCTAAATCTAACCTGAACTCCGGACCAGAAACAACAAAAGGTCGATGTGGATGCAGGTGTGAGGCGGTCCAGGTGTGTGGTTACCTGCTGGCATCTTTGCTGGGAATAATCTGGATGCATTCTCTCTTCTGGAAAGTTCTCTCGATCCACGCTCTCTGAGCCTGAGGACACGCAGAGACACACACAATCTCTGAGCCTGAAGTTTTTTTTATTTTAGTAGAAGTATTTTTTCATGTATAACTTTTTTTTGTACTGTACTTTAAGAACATAGAAAAATATTTTATTGATCCCAAAGGACACAAGTAGTTGCTCAAAATATTCACACAGCAAAATTTAATCGGATAATGTTGTCCACTTTCACTTTTCTCCTCTTTGGCTAGAGCTTCCCACTCTCCTCTCTTCCTCAGCTTCGATAACTATTACTCTCAAATTTAGGGCCAGCCCTCGACTTTTGACGGCCCAGAACAACATCTTTCCATTGTAGTGTTAATTTCAAACATTGATTAATATCTAACATTTACTTAATCTACTCATGTTTTGTGATGTCATGAGAGTAATTGAGGGGAGATAGAGTC